>NW_022302668.1:0-5411 GCF_002776525.5 Piliocolobus tephrosceles | reverse complement strand
CAAGTCCCAAGAGAACCACCGTCCTCACACAAGAACTTTCTGCTCAATTGACTTATCTTTTGGGGGACAAATTTACTTTGCTGCTGACAGCCACCGTGCTCTCACCCAAATTTTTATGAATTCTCTGCATGTTTAAAATCTTGGGACTCTGCTGGAGGGAGGGCAGAATACTTCATCCTGTTTCTCTTTTTCCTTCCACCTTGTGGATCATGTGCCAGCTTTGTGTGCTCTCAATTTGGAGTCATGGTCTCAGCTGTGACTCTAAAGTCATGAGCTTCATTCTCTACTTCTAAGGATTTTAGGCTTCTGCAACTGAGCAATAATCTTTGCAAACATATATTTGTTTTCGATATCCTCTTCATGGTTCTTCTATCCTTCTCTCTTCTTTTCATGATAACTTTGGGTTGTGTTCCTGGTAGCAGAGATTCTTAACTATATGTTTCTGAATAAACTCTGAACCATCTTTATCTCATATGGTGTTTTGTTTTATTTGAAAGCATTCCTGATACGGGATTTACATACGTATCACATACCATAGGTATTATCCAATTTGATTCTCAAAACAGATGGTCATCTGTTATTACCTTCATTTTTCACCTGAAAAAAAATTAATATGTGATGTTATGTAGCTAATAAAGGACAGATTCTGATCCAAGCTGAGGTCCTCTCTTTCTAGCCAAGGACGCTTACATTTAATTCTCAATATAGTGGAATGACATTGGAAGTCAGCACTAGCAAGACATGCACTTGAGTTTATTTAACAAAGAGAGGAACAATCTCTCATATTTGCAGATAACATTTTTGTTCACAAAAATATTCCCAAATTAGTTTCCCACACCTCAGTGAGCAACAGCTGCATACTAGGGCAGCAGGGACTGCATTTAATGGCTGCCCTGAATGCAGGAATCTTTTTATCTTAGCCTCTGACCAGCCAATAATTCAATTCATCTGCATTGAAAAGATGCTTGAGAATTTATTATATCATCATGAGAGAGAGTCTCATCTGAAGTGACTCATTCTCAGTATCACGTAAATAAAATTCTTATATGGCCTCCATCTCCTGAATACCTAATGACAAAGTAAATGAAACTAATTTATTCCTTGTAAAATACAGACCATACCTTATGCCACATTAAGACAATTTGTCCCCTAATCGAAATGTTATGAGGAAAATTAAGTAAGGAATTAAGCTGGGAATTGAGAAAGTATGCAATGGGTATGTAAGACTTGACACAATCCTTAATCTCTGAACCAAGGAAGGGAATGAAATAACCTTCTGCATTTTGTAAGACCAATATGATGAGGCATCTACAGAAACTGAAAACTCCCAGCACTTTGGGAGGCCAAGGCAGGCAGATCATGAGGTCAGGAGATCGAGATCATCCTGGCTAACACGGTGAAACCCCGTCTCTACTAAAAAAACAAAAAATTAGCGGGATGTGGTGGCGGGAGCCTGTAGTCCCAACTACTCGGGAGGCTGAGGCAGGAGAATGGTGTGAACCTGGGAGGCGGAGCTTGCAGTGAGCCAAGATGGTGCCACTGTACTCCAGCCTGGTTGACAGAGTGAGATTCTGTCTCAAAAGAAAAAAAGAAACAAGAAACTAAAAACTGTGTTTCCTGGGAAATCAGAAGAATGTAAGAAAGGAGCAAAGTAGAACTTGTGCCTTCATAGAAGTCATGATAGACAGAGGTTGGTGCTTTTGGGCCTGAACTGATGCAAGTTAAGCATTCACTCATGGAAGGATTGATTGATACTGGCTCTGAGAGAAATATAATGTTTGGGGACCTGAGTCACCTTCTTGGGACCTCCTACTAGCATGGGAGTGGTGGAAATACCTCTGATGAGCTAACAAAGTAGATTTCCATGACAGATGCCAACTTCTGAGACTGTGAATCTAGATGCTCTGAAGACTTGGCTAAGAGACAATGGCCACTTACTGTGATCATTGTTCAGGGATGAGGTAAAGGAGATGAAAACTAGGACATTCTCTTTGACCGGCATCAGTTATGAAAGATGAATCAGTTCAGCATGTCTACTGTACAGTAATGTCACTATAGTTATAAACACTTTATCATATACCTGAAATTTGCCAAGAAGTTAGATCTTAAATGTTCACACCACAAAAATAAAAAGGAAATGGCAACTACATGGGCTAATACATATGTTATTCCCAATGAATACATATATTAGAGCTTCACCTTTCATACCTGAAATGGACACAATTTTTATTTGTTAATTACACCTCAATACAACTAGAAAAAGTATTTAGTTGATTTAGTTAATTATTACAAAAATATTCTTCAACATTAAAATTAGAAATTTTCTGAACAAAAACACTAATTCTGGGCTGCCTACTGTAGGATGGGTATTGGCTAAAGGCTTTGTGTACATTATTATTCTTTTTTTTTTTTTTTTTTTTTTTGTGGAGGGGGGACGGAATCTTGCTCTGTTGCCCAGGCTGGAGTGCAGTGGCGCGATCTTGGCTCACTGCAAGCTCCGCCTCCAGGGTTCACGTCATTCTCCTGCCTCAGCCTCCTGAGTAGCTGGGACTACAGGCACCCGCCACCACGCCCAGCTAATTTTATGTATTTTTAGTAGAGACAGGATTTCACCATGTTAGCCAGGATGGTCTCGATCTCCTGACCTTGTGATCTGCCCACCTAGGCCTCCCAAAGTGCTTGGATTACAGGCGTGAGCCACCGCACCCGGCTATTACTAATTCTTTAACAAACTTTCAAAATAGGTATTAACATTCCCTTTGTAGAGATGAGAAAATCGAGGCTGAGAGAGTTAGTGTGTTGTCGTAGATTTGTTTCTCCCAGAAGACACTCTGAGGAAAATGTTCCAGTGAAACTAGTTTATCGGGAAGTGCAGATCACACTGGTAGGGACTGGGAAAGTGATACAGAAAAGGGTACACTACTAAGTCAGTATCACAGTGACTAACTAAAACGTAAGCTAAAGGGAAAACTATCAGGAATGATGTAAAACACACAGCTAGAATTATCCTACTTCAGGAATGAGGAAGCTACTCTTTATACATCAGCTCTCCAGAATCACTGGTTGAGTGTTTTCCTCTGTGTTGCATTCACAGGTGACATGACTTCTTACAGCAGCAATACAAGAGCCCTTAGGCACAGTGATGCAGAGCCTAACAGATGGAAATTAGTCCAAGCACACTACGATCTAATATATATGGATGCAGTCATGAAAACTTGTCTACGATCCACAATTAGCTCCACTCAAGTCAAATCTTTGCTACTTAAATGTGATGGACAGCCACAAGCTCTAGAAGAAGGAAGAAGAGGAGGTAAGAAAGAGGAGTAAGAGAAGGGACAGAAGATGAGTAGAGGAGAAAGAAAGAGAAAGAAAGAAAGAAAGAAAAGAAAGAAAGAAAGAAAGAAAGAAAGAAAGAAAGAAAGAAAGAAAGAGAGAAGGGAGGGAGGGAGGGAGGGAGGGAGGGAGACAGAAAGGAAGGAGAGAGAAGAAGTAAAGGAAAAGAAAGGAGAGGAAGTAAGATGTAAAATGAAGACCAGTGAAATAAGCTACACTTACTGCTGCTGTAATACAGTGCACCTGAGATTCACAATCTCCATTAATTACCACCAGTTCTATTCTCCTTTCATCCCTGACCAGCACTTCTTGGTCTAGGTAACCACATGAAGAGGTAGCTCAGAACTTCCTTCCTGAAGGGTCTGAGCCTCTAGTTACTATACCATTGTCCGCTGTGATTGCTCATTTGTGGTTATCAATGGGCATGGACACTCTATGAGATTCTCCAGTGTTATGGGTTAATTTGTACCCACCAAAATTCATATACAAATAGAAGCATTTAAAATGTTACATGTTAAGACAAAGTCATATTGGAAACAAGTGGTCCTCTGATTAAATATGACTGATGTCTACATAAAAAGGGGAAATTCAGAGACAGCATGCGTATAGTAGAAAAATTACGTTAAACACACATGGAAATGATAGACATCAACGAGTCAAGGAAAGAAACCTGGAACAGATACTGCCCTCACAGCCTTCAGATGAAAACATTGCAAACACCTTAATTTTGGAACTGTGAAAAAATAAATTTAAGCCACTTGGTTTACAGTAATTTATCATGGCAGTGCTAGTAAGTTAATATACTTACTAAGTATCCTGAGCTATAAATACATTCTGCTATACTATATGGCTTAAGGATAATTGCCCCTCACCAAATAGTAACTCCTTTCTCTGTCTGCTGCTCTGCTGACAGGAAGAGTCCAAAATGACTAGGTGATAATTATTCCTTTTGATTATGACAAAGAAATAGAGAAGCAAATACTAATACTTTTTATTTACATGAAAACGTTAAAAAGCCAGAAGTTACCTACTGGATTACAACTTGATAGAGTGATTAGCTGTCTTTGGGAAAGAGTAAGAGGATATAATTGGGAGAGAATGGGATTAATTTCTATTTCCTAACCTGGTAATGGGGACATAGATATATTTACAATATAATATTATATCAAGTTGGAAATTAATAATTTGCATTTTTCTCAAATGAATGGTATACCTAGAAAATGGTTTAAACATATTAGAACTCCATGATGAATCAGGTATCATCTGAACTCATCTAATTCTTCACTTTAAAAAAATAGAAGAAATGATGCTTACTGTATAGTAACTAGGTTTAAGGCTAGAGCCACAGCACCTGCTGATTGGCCTGAATCTCAATCAGTTATGTGATAGAAAGTCCTACATTCTCATCCTGGTAATCACCACACTCACAGGTAAGTCAGAATGAATGGTCGCCCCAGGGCATACATTGCTTTATGCTCTCTAAATCCCAGTGGATTTCTCTGCATCCACCTGCTCTCGATCTGCTCTGCCACATGGAACATACTCTGCCAGAAACCCTCTTCCCCAGTGACATTCAAAGAACTGAAAGACACAGGTGGTCAGGGTTGCACAGAGAGATGCCTATTAGTCTTCAATCAGAATTTGGTGGGTGAATAGTCTTGGGCCCAGGCATGGATTCATTTTATCACCATAAATTTATCAGCATCATACTTCTCCCCACAGGCACTTCCCAGACCACATTCAGCCAACCGTGAGGCTGGGCAGAGAGAAGTACGTGAGTCTCCCATATTACCAGGACCTGTCACATGACCAGATGATTGTCAGAGCAAGAATGATGCTGATGATGAGAGGAGCTTCCTTCTATCTGAAACGAAGTTTCTATGAGTAATTCACAATTAAGAAACAGATGAAACACTTACTTTCAACAGATTCATAACTTTTAAGAACTTTCCCTTTGACAATCCCAAAAGGATTGTGGAAAACAGTGTAAACAGCAACAAGGAAAAGTCCTACTGATTGGTGGAAACTTTGGAGGCCAGGTATATAAAAGGTCCAGATTGCAAGGGGTCATCAGATTC
>NW_022302667.1:0-3425 GCF_002776525.5 Piliocolobus tephrosceles | reverse complement strand
AAAACAATCAATCCAGGTGCTGGTTTTTAGAAAAGATCAATAAAATCAACCTCTAGCCAGACTGTAAAGAAGAAAAGAGAGAAGAATCAAATAGATAAAATAAAAAGTGATAAAGGGGTATATCATCACCATCCCACAGGAATACAAACTATCATCAGAAAATACTATAAACACCTCTACACAAATAAACTAGAAAATCTGGAAGAAATGGATATTTCCTGGACACGTACACCCTCCCAAGACTAAACCAGGAAGAAGTTGAATCTCTCAATAGGCCAATAACAGGTTCTGAAATTGAGGCAATAATTATTAGCCTACCAACCAAATAAAGTCCAGGATCAGATAGATTCACAGCTGAATTCTACCAGAGGTACAAAGAGGAGTGGTATCATTCCTTCTGAAACTATTCCAAACATTAGACAAAGAGGGAATCCTTCTTAACTCATTTTATGAGGCCAGCATCATCCTGATACCAAAGTCTGGCAGAGACACAACAAAAAAGAGAATTTTACACCAATATCCCTGATGAACGTTGATGCTCAAATCCTCAATAAAATACTGGTAAAGTGAATCCAGCAGCACATCAAAAAACATATCCACCATGATCAAGTCGGCTTCATCCCTGGGATGCAAGGCTGGTTCAACATACGCAAATCAATAAACGTAATCCATCACATAAAGAGAACCAACGACAAAAACCACATGATTATCTCAATAGAAAAGACCTTTGACAAAATCAACAGCTCTTCATGCTAAACACTCTCAATAAACTAGGTATCAATGGAACATATCTCAAAGTAATAAGAGCTATTTATGACAAACCCACAGCTAATATCATACTTAACAGGAAAAAACTGGAAGCATTCCCTTTGAAAACCAGCACAAGACAAGGATGCCTTCTCTCACTACTGTTCAACATAGTATTGGACGTTCTGGCCAGGTCAATCAGACAAGACAAAGAAATGAAGAGTATTCAATTAGGAAAAGAGGAAATCAAATTGTTCCTGTTTGCAGATGACGTGATTGTATATTTAGAAAACCCCATTGCCTCAGTCCAAAATCTCCTTATGCTGATAAGCAACTTCAGCAAAATCTCAGGAAGCAAAATCAATGTGCAAATATCACAAGCATTCCTATACACCAACAACAGACAAACAGAGAGCCAAATCATGAGTGAATTCTCATTCACAATTGCTACAAAGAAAATAAAATACGTAGGAATACAACTTACAAGGGATGTGAAGGACCTCTTTAAGGAGAACTATGAACCATTGCTCAACGATATAAAAGAGGACACAAACAAATGGAAAAACATTTCATGCTCATGGATAGGAAGAATCAACATCATGAAAATGGCCATACTGCCCAAGGTAATTTATACATTCAGTGCCATCCCCATCAAGTTACCAATGACTTTCTTCACAGAATTGGAAAAAACTACTTTAAAGTTTATATGGACAAAAAAGAGTCTGCAAAGCCAAGACAATCCTAAGCCAAAAGAACAAAGCTGGAGGCATCACGCTACCTGACTTCAAACTATACTACAAGGCTATAGTAACCAAAACAGCATGGTACTGGTACCAAAACAGAGATATAGACCAATGAAACAGAACAGAGACCTCAGAAATAACATCACACATCTACAACCTTCTGATCTTTGGCAAATCTGACAAAAACAAGCACTGGGAAAGGATCCCCTATTTAATAAATGGTGCTTGGAAAACTGGCTAGCCATAGGTAGAAAGCTGAAACTGGATCCCTTCCTTACACCTTATATAAAAATTAATTCAAGATGGATTAAAGACTTAAATGTAAGACCTAAAACTATAAAAACCCTAGAAGAAAACCTAGGCAATACCATTCAGGACATAGGCATGGGAAAGGACTTCATGACTGAAACACCAAAAGCAATGGCAACAAAAGCCAAAATTGACAAATGGGATCTAATTAAACTAAAGAGTTTCTGCACAGCAAACGAAACTATCTTCAGAGTCAACAGGCAACCTACAGAATGGGAGAAAATTTTTGCAATCTACTCATCTGACAAAGGGCTATTATCCAGAATCTACAAAGAACTTAAACAAATTTACAAGAAAAAAACAAGCAACCCCATCAAAAAGTGAGCAAAATATATGAACAGACACTTCTCAAAAGAAGACAGTTATGCAGCCAACAGACACATAAAAAAATGCTAATGATCACTGGTCATCAGAGAAATGCAAATCAAAACCATAATGAGATACCATCGCACACCAATAAGAATGGCAATCATTAAAAAGTCAGGAAACAAGAGATGCTGCAGAGGATATGGAGAAATAGGAACGCTTTTACAGTGTTGGTGGGAGTGTAAATTAGTTCAACCATTGTGGAAGACAGTGTGGCAATTCCTCAAGGAACTAGAACTAGAAATACCATTTGACCCAGCAATCCCATTACTGGATATATACCCAAAGGACTATAAATCATTCTACTATAAAGACACATGCACATGTATGTTTATTGTGGCACTATCCACAATAGCAAAGACTTGGAACCAACCCAAATGTCCAGCAATGATAAACTGGATCAAGAAAATGTGGCATATATATACCATGGAATACTATGCAGCCATAAAACAGGATGAGTTCATGTCCTTTGCAGGGACATGGATGAAGCTGGAAACCATCATTCTCAGTAAACTATCACAAGGATAGAAAACCAAACACCACATGTTCTCACTCATAGGTGGGAGTTGAACAATGAAAACACATGGACGCAGGGCAGGGAACATCACATACCAGGGCCTGTTGGTGAGGGGAAGGGCTGGGGGAGGGATAGCATTAGGAGAAATACCTAATGTAAATATCGAGTTGGTGGGTGCAGCAAATCAACCTGGCACATGTATACCTATGTAACAAACCTGCATGTTGTGCACCTGTACCCTATAACTTAAAGTATAATTTAAAAAATATTTTTAAAATAAATAAAAATAAATAAATTGGGTTAGGGAGGATTTCCTCTTTTTCTATGGTTTGGAATAGTTTCAGAAGGAATGATACCAGCCACTCTTTGTACTTCTGATAGAATTCAGCTGTGAATCTGTCTGGCGCTGCACTTTTTTTAGTTGGTAGGCTATTAATTACTGCCTCAATTTCAGAACTTGTTATTGGTTTATTCAGGGATTTGACTTCCTCCGGGTTTAGACATTGGAGGGTGTGTGTGTCCAGGAATTTACCTATTTCTTCCAGATTTTCTAGTTTACTTGCATAGAGGTGTTTATAGTATTCTCTGATGGCAGTTTGTATTTCTGTGGGATCAGTGGTGATATCCTCTATATCATTTTTTATTTTATCTATTTGATTCTTCTCTCTTTTCTTCTTTACAGTCTGGCTAGAGGTCGATTTTATTGATCTTTTCTAAAAACCAGCACCTGGATTGATTGTTTT
>NW_022302666.1:0-1432 GCF_002776525.5 Piliocolobus tephrosceles | reverse complement strand
TTAATATATTAAAAATATATATTTTTTTTTTTGTATTTAAGTAATAACAAACCTCAATAAATATAATGTACTCGTAAAAAAAAAAAAAAAAAAAATAGAGGAAAGACAATACGTGTTATACTTTTATATGTGTAATTCAGACATATGTGTATATATAATTATCATTAATTTTTTTTTTTTGTTTATTATTATTTTATTAATATTTTAATTATTCTTATTACTATTATTTTTATTTTATTATTATTATTATTATTGTGATAAAAATATACTTTGTACTATTTACTCACGTATATATGTATATCTTTGATATGTGCGTCTTTTAGTACAAGTAGCACACATATATATGTATATGTATGTATTTATATATAGTTTTCAAAAAAAAATGTCTATAACTAATGATATACATTTTTTTATATTATTTTTTTTTTTTTTTTTTATCACATGTAATTAACTAATTAATCAAACAATTTTTTATTTACATTTTTTATTTTTTGCTTATTAATAATCATATATTGATGATGATTTGTTTAATATTACTTCTTCATCTTGTCTTTTCTCATCTTGCTTTTTCTCATTTTGTTTTTTTTCAGTCGTTTTATTACCACCCGTTTTAGTAACACCCGTTTTAGTAACACCCATTTTAGTATTACCCGTTTTATCATCAGCCGGTTTATTTTTACTCAAATTATTTTTTGATTGGTCCGAGTCTTTTTTTGTTGACTCATAGCTACTACCAGATGAGTCAGACTCATCTTTCGATGAAGATGAATCACTTTCTAACGACTCGGATTTTACGTATGATGCATCTGACCCATTTTCTGATGAGTTTGACTCACTTTCTGATATAGTTGACTTATTATTTGATAACTTCAACGATTCTTTATTTTCGTCTTGATTTTTATTACGATTTTCATTGTTATTTTTATCTTTTATGTCATTTTTTTCCAAAATGTTATTACCTAATTTAGTAGTACTTTGGTTCTTTTGTTCATAAGAAATGGTCGATTTATTTGTTTTATTATTACTGGTAATACTAATACTATTTATATTGCTACTTTTATTCTTATCATCACTGTTATCATATTTATTATCAACAATTGGCTTAACAATATTTTGTTTATTCAAATTATTTAATAAGATATTATTTTTTATCTTATCATTTCCACTTGTACTATCACTTGTAGTTTCACTCGTAGTATCATTATTATCATCACGTTTGCTATCACTTTCTTTATAATTCCTGTTATCATTTTGATTATCCGTTTTATTGTTCACTTGTTCATAACTTTCGCTTGTGCTTGTGTCGTAACTTGTATCGGAACTGCTATCACTTAGGTCGCTTTTTGATCTCAAATATTTTTCTACTGGGTCCTACGATTGTACATAACAAAAAAAAAAAAAAAAAAAAAAAAAAAAAAAAAAAAAAAAAAAA
>NW_022302665.1:0-9145 GCF_002776525.5 Piliocolobus tephrosceles | reverse complement strand
TTGAAAATGCAGAAATCGCCGGTCTTCTGTGTCGCTCGCGCTGGGAGTTGGAGACTGAAGCTGCTCCTATTCGGCCATCTTGCTCCGCCCTCCGGGTTTTTATTTTCTATCACATTGTAAGGCTGAAGATTTTCAAAATTTTATGCTCTGCTTTCCTGATAAAACTGAATGCCTTTAACAGCACCCAAGTCACTTCTTGAATACTTTGCTGCTTAGAAATTTCTTCCACCAGGTACCCTAAATCATCTCTCTCAAGTGCAAAATTCCACAAATCCCTAGGCCAGGGGCAAAATGCTGTCACCCTCTTTGCTAAAACATAACAAAAGTCACCTTTGCTCCAGTCCCCAACAAGTTCCTCATCTCCATCTGAGACCACCTCAGCTTGAACTTTATTGTCCATATTGCTATCAGGTTTTGGTCAAAGCCATTCAACAAGTCTCTACGAAGTTCCAAACTTTCCCACATCTTTCTGTCTTCTTCTGAGCCCTCCAAACTGTTCCAACCTCTGTACCCAGTTCCAAAGTTACTTCCACGTTTTCAGGTATCTTTTCAGCAGCACCCCACTCTACTGGTACTAATTTATTATATTAGTCCATTTTCACACTGCAATTAAAAACATACCCAAAACTGGGCAATTTACTAAAGAAACAGGTTTAATTGAACTTAAGTTCCATGCAGCTGGGGAAGCCTCACAATCATGGTGGAAGGCATGGAGGAGCATCACATCTTACTTACATGGATGCCAGCAAGCAAAGAGCTTGTGCAGGAAAACTGCCCCTTATCATAACCATCAAATCTCAAAATACTTACTTACTATCACGAGCACAGCATGGGAAAGACCTGACCCCATGATTCAATTACCTCCCACTGGGTCTCTCCCACAACATGTGGGAATTCAAGATGTGATTTGCATGGGACACAACCAAATCAAATCACTGCCTAAAATGCGACTGCTTAGCAGGATCAGAGTCACTGAAATAATCTCTCACATTCAAAGAGAACTTTGAGATTCCCAAGCACTTTTTAATTTAATGACTTATTTAATCCTCAACCAGCTCTGAGAGGCATGGTAGCAGAGACGAATCAGTGGGTTGGTTCATGTATTTCTTACAGTTTTCCAAGTCAAATTACATATCACTTGGGAGAAAATTAGGGTTCAAAACCTGAAAAATGTTCTTAATTCAGTTTTGCCAGTTCATTTATAAAAATGTCAAGAGCTTCTATGTTCTTATTGGTATTTTGTCTCAGAATCATGCAGGATGATGACCAGCTATCTGTGAATTCTGCTAAAGTAGGAGGAATTCAGACTTTTAAAGGGAAAACCCCTATAATGGTATCATTTTTGTTCATTGAAGAATAAAACACAATTATTTCCCTTAGATATTTTTAATGGTTTGACAGATGGGAATCTGCAGGTAAGAGTTGAGGCATACTCTTTTCTGGAATTGAGGATGAGACCTGTCCTGAGATTGATGGTCCCCTCCATTCTTGGAAGAGGGGATTTACTGGCTTATTCATGGTTTTATTTCAGCCTTAACACATCTCAGAAGTATTTTGATTCTGAAGTGCATTAAAGCTTGAATTCACCTACAAATTCACCAGTTTGTCTGTAATCGAATCTACCAAGAGCAAAATTTAAATTGGGCCTAGACAGAGACTCTTGCTCTAGGAGTGATTAATGTGACTTCCATTCCTTTCCCACTTCCTCTCCAAGGACTGATGTGGAAAGCAAGACTACACCAATGCCTAAATAAGCAGAAACTTTTTTCCTTTATTGCACTTTTAAACATTACAGTTTTTATAATGTATCGATTAAAAACATATTTTAATCATACTTAAAGTGATATATTTAACTTAATTTCTTCCCAAATAAAATAATCACATTCTCCAATGCCCAGTTAAGCTCTTTTCTTCCTAAAGCTACTAACTAAACAGCCAGTCTTGAGTAAACTAGCAATTCTGTTCTTTGTATGGAAGTAGGATTAGAAGGTACATGAAGTTCAAACAGAAATAACCAGTGAAATTTAATGAAATTAGGTGCAGATTGGGGATTTTAAACATTTGTGCTTCTCAGACTTGGCACATGATGGTATATGTCTTTTATCTTCCCCAATTTGAAAGATTTTGCTGGCATCACTCCTTGTTAAACCATGTGACACGTAATTGGTTCAAGGCTTATACTCCTATTAATTGTCTCTTTTGGCCTAAATAGCTTTGAATATTCCTCATAAGAGATTATAATGAAGGATACATAGGCTGAAGAGTTCTAAATAGAAGCTTCACGTTACACACAAAGACCACCATTCATGAAAAGGTTTTCCATTTGATTTTTATTGTCTAGTAAATAAACTGAGTGGGTTTTTGTTTTCTTTTGTTTTGTTTTTTGAAGGAAAAACTGGGCCTTTATCACACTTATAAATTATAACATCTGGGCTTCTGTGGAGCTTGATAAGTCTGTTCAAGGCCAAGAAAAGCCATGAATCTATAGAAAATTACCAAAATCCATTTTCTTCCTCTCAAATTCATATCTGGACCAAATTGTAAATACTGAACTTAGAGGGAATTTATCTGAAAAGGAATCTTTAAAAGCACATCAATTGCATTTCCATTTCATTCTTCCAGTTGAACTTAGGCATTTTGAACAATATAGTTGTTTATCATCTCCACATGATAGATGCAGTAGCACTCTCCTCATTGTATTTTCTATATTTCATAGTCTGTGACTATTTTTTAAATATTTCTGATATATAGCATTGCCAAGGGAAAAGGGAAAAGAAAAGGAATACAAATAGTCTCATATCTGCAAGTGTCCATACACTGTCTCTTATCTCTTCTTCATTTTTGTATATAAGTAGTCTACTAGATTGCAATTACAATGAGCATTAGATATTCCGAACTCTCTATTAATCAACAACATATCGGAAATATTTTCAATTACAAAATCTAATATTGGATAAGAGCTAATGAAGACAGATAATTAAATCTCCTGTTACACTGATGGGGATTAAAGTATTTCTAATTTCAAGATCTAATATTGAAAAAAACTAACGAAAAAGGATATTTAAAACTCTGAGTAAGAAACTAGGATGTTATGTGAAATCACCTCTTATACAAGAACAGGTTCAAAGAGACGTTCATTTTCAATTCACAGACTGCTTGAGTACTCCTTCTTTAAAGAAGACTCAGCCTTTAAAAACAAAAAGGGAATATAAAAGCAATTTAAATATCTAATTAAGATTCTCAAAACATTTCCAAAGAGAATTTTACTCATAATATACAACAAAAATGCCTCTAAAAATCTTCATCCTTTTTTCTCCCAAGAATTGGTGTCTTACGTTGAACCAATTCAGCTGCCCAATTTTCTCTCTGCCTTCTATAAAATACCCCCAAACACTTTTACAAAACACAACAGCCATGCTTTCTCTTTTTTTTTTTTTTTTTTTTTTTTTTTTGGCCTTCACTCATATATTCTTTTCTCCCATAAACAGGATGCTATACACAGTAGATGAAGGGCTGGTACAAGTTTAACCTCCAAATATTTTGTAAGACAATGTCCAAATTTTTTAACAAATCTACATGGAGAAGATATTCTACTGGTTGCTGAAACAAACTCTAATTCAACCTTTCTATTTGGGTCCCCACAATCCAGTGGAAATTCAAACCAAGCATTTCAACTCACACTATTGGCAATGATTTTTCTAAGGCTTGAATTTCAGGGTTTCAAAACAAGACTTCAGTGCCAGCTTATCCCATGGCAGGAAGAAAAGCAAATGAAACCACAGAGACGTGCCAGTTTTAATTTGATTTCCGGCTCAGCAACCCAACCCTAGTATGAAAATAAAACCCAAAACTCAAAACCCTCCTGTAATAACCAACAAAAAAATGCCACCCCTGCCACCCCCCCCCTCCAAAAAAAAGAAGCATTCAAATTTAATCCAAATGCAACCAGTGAGTGTAACGAGCTTCTCAGAAGGAGGGCTGAAAATGGGTATGCTGTTTTAGGGCTAGACAGCATGGTGGGGCCACTTAACCTCAGTGGAAGAATGTATATATGGGTATAAGGAAAAACACAGGAACTCGAGTTCTGACTTGGACTATAAAACTCTAATCCCGAAGACAGAATTTGTACTTAATTGAATCTAACAACTTTAGCAGGGCCTTTTGGGTAAAAATGCTTTCACTTCTACCCTGTGCTTCCATAATTGATTTAACATGCACTGGGATGGGCGCTAAAAGTCCTGAATCCTAAACAGAGTCTGGTTAACCAAAACAGAAACAGCAACACAGGATACAACACGACACTTTCCAAAATCTACAGAACATAGGAAAAGTTAAGGAAACACAATAACGGGTTTATCCTGCCTTTGAGGTAGGATAAAAGTTGTGTGCTAATTTCCAAATGACAGGGTCTTTTAATTTATGAGCAAATAGTTTCTAAACAAAAATTCCAAGAACTAAGCTAACTTCATATCACAGTGACTTCTTATGTGAAGTGTTTGCAGGAGAAAACAAGAAAATATCACATAAGGAAAAAAGAACGGTTATTTGGATAAGCTCTGATAAATAAATTTGAACTACCTAATTAGTCATAAAAGTTGATGTGGTAAATATTCACTAGTCATAGGATTCTACCCTGCTGAGAATGTCCTCTTGTTCTTGGGCCTTCAAATATGCTTTTCAGAATGTTCCTCATTTAATGCCTGTTAACTGCTGTTCTTACTTTTTTTTTTTCCCCCTCCCCTCTAGAAAATGGCTGTAAGGTCACTTTCATGGTCAAGGGCTTCATTTGAAGAGCACAGGTAAGTGATGTAGGGTTGGGGGAATGACTTAAGCAATCGTTAAAGAACTACACAATGAACCCATGAGGAAAACACAAATAACTGAAATTTCCTAGGGATTAACCTGTCACTACTATTATTATGTGCTCATAAAAAAAATGGAGCAACCAAACTTTTTGAATATTTGACAGAAGCAAAATAAATTGAAACTTTTAGGAACTTAAAATTGCTACAAAAGAATGTATGTTAATTAGTCTCCTTAATCTGTCATTAATTCCTTTTTGTGTTCGCCTAAGGAGTCTTGACCCAATAGATTTAAGATAACATATTCTCCTTTATTTAAAAACATGTATATGAATCAGGTGTAGTGACTCCTGCCTGTAATCCCAGCACTTTGGGAGGCCAAGGAGAGATGATCCCTTGAGGCCAGGAGTTCAAGAACAGTCTGGACACCATAGCAAGATTGTGTCTCTACAATAAATAAATAAATTAATTAATTAAAATAAAAATATTTTATATTTATGTAAATCTACCATCTGGATTCCACTGTCAAGACTGTGCCAAACTTGTTTTATTTATCCTTTTAATTCTTTTATTTTCTTATTAATGCTAAAGTATTGCAAAGAATTCTAGATATCATGTAATTTCATCTCAACATATTTCAGTATGCATCTCCAAAAGTTTTAAAAATTATGTCTTAGATTTAAATCTTTAATCCATTTTGATTTGATTTTCATATAGGGCAAGAGAGAGGAGTCTAGTTTCATTCTTCTGCATATGAATATCCAGTTTTCAACAATCCTATTCTTATAATTTTTAATAATGAAATACTTTAAACAAAAAAATTATAAGACCCACCAGAGAGAGAAAATAGACATAATATTTGACCTTATTTGCTTCAGTTTGATTTTTGTTTTTTCAAAGAAATAAATTTTTGCAAATGCAGTTAATGCAGTTCAGTTTCTCTTTTTTTCACTAGTTTCCCAATTACATAATGCCTCTAAGCCAGGATATTAAAATGCCTAATAAACCAATTCACACCAAATTTTCACATAGATTCTATAGTTATCTATCTCACTTCAAGTAAGACACAAAGCCTTTACTAGTTGTAATCTTTGTCACTGAGTCACCTCTAAAAATATTTCCTAGAACTAGACTCTTCCATAGCCTTAGTTTTAAATTATTACAAATTGCCTGAATGTTTTAGGTTAAGCTTTGTCAATATGCTAGAACATTGTAATCTTTCTGGTAGGTAAAAAAAAAAAATAGAGATAAAATTTAACTTATAAGAGCATTAATCTACAAGTGCTACCACCATGTCTCTTTTAAATTAAAAAGTAGAGAAATTTAATTGATCTTGCCTTGATATTAATGTGAAGTGAGACAAATTAAATGCATCTAATTTATTTAATCAAGAGGTATACACTAAACCTGAAAGACTTATCTGAGATGTGGTAATAAATTTATATAAGCCTACTTCAGGCTAATAGAAAGGGATTGTTTTTAATCTGTATTTTCTTTACCTAGTGCACCTCCTTATAGTTTTTTATCTATCTAAACTCATTTATTGCATAAGAAATAATGTGTAGGGGGAAGGATAAGAAAAGAAGAAAGTAGGAATATTAAAGGTATAAGTTACCTAGAAATTTGAGCTTGTCCAACTTAAATATTAACTTTCCTCTATGATTGTGCCAGTATATTTGCATTATTTTTCTCAAAGTTGAATAGAAAGCAGCTAAGTGCAGATTTATGATTTCTGAAAATGACAAATAAGGTAGTTGACAAAAAAAGTTCTTTTGACAACAAATATCACAGCCAAATCACAGAATCATAAATGATTTGGGGTTCAATTTTTTGTTCTATTGTTTTTCCTTTCCTTTTCACTTTGGCAATATGCCATTTGTCCAATTCATTGTTTTTAATGACAGGGACAAATTATACCTTACTGAATCTACTCTCATTCTGAGTTAAAGACTAGTTCAATTACATCAGGCATTTATGGAAAGCAGGATATTGGAGTGCAGGTAAAGCAAGCAGAGACACTGGTAGACTAAAAAAAAAAAAAATTATATATATATATATATATAAAACAACTATAAAAGTTTGTGCTCTGAAAACTTAAGACAGTTTTTCAGGTGAGTGAAGGCAGATGGTTATATTTGAAGAATGAGGACAATCTACAGCACCAAAACTACATTCATTTAGCAAGTTAGCCCAGAAAGAAGGTTGGCTTTGCCTTCAAGATTCCCTGTAGATTCCACTATATCTACTATCACCATCGCAACTATTTCTCTGACTTACTGATGGTTCATTACTCTGACTTAACCTTAGTTAATAGGAGGAGGGAGAAGGCAAAGACAGCTAGACTTCAGTGAGGGAGGCGGTCCTTTCTGTCTCACCTCTATCTCTGTCTATTCATACATGTTGCTGATTTAGATACTAGCATTGCAAAAGGCTAAAGATCTGCAGAATTAGCCCACTAAATATTATTTTCTTCATTTATTCGTGTTTCCTTATTTTTATTTTGTATTTATATACAGCTGTACATATATGGGGGATACATATGATATTTTGGTTCCTGTATACAATGTGTAATGACCAAATCAAAGTAACTGGGATACACATCACCTCAACATTTATCGTTTTTCTGTTTTAGGAACATTACTATATTCATCTTCCAGCTATTTTGAAATATACAAATTATTGTTAACTGTAATTTCCCTACTGTACTATCAAATGCCACTGCTTATTCCTTCTAATAATATTTTCATACCCCTTAACCAACTCCTCTTCATCCCTTCTTCTCTGTTTCCTTCCTAGCCTCTGGTAACCACCATTCTACTTTCTATTTCTGAGATCGACTGTTTAAGATTCTACATATGAATGATATCATGCCTATTTTGTCCTGTGCTTGGCTTATTTCACTTTAATATCATGTCCTCTAGGTTCACCTACATTGTTGCAAATAACAGAATTTCATTCTTTTTACGGCTGAATAGTATTCCATTGTATGTATATATCACATTTTCTAGTTCATTTATTCATTGATGGACATTTACGTTGTTTTCATATCTTGGCTATTATGAATAGTGCTGTAATAAACATGGGGATGCCGCTATCTCTTCAACATATTGATTTCATTTCCATTGGATATACACCTAGTAATGGGATTGTTGGATCATATGGTAATTCTATTTTTAATTTCTTGAGGAAACTTCATACTGTCATCCATATTTACATTCCCATGAATAGTGTATGTGTTTCCCTTTTTCCATATCCTCATCAGGATTTGGGTTTGTTTGTTGTTGTTGTTGTTGTTGTTGGTCTTTTTTATAATAGCTGTTCTAACGCAACAAGGTTATATCTCATTGTGGATTTTATTTGCATCTCTCTGAGATGAGTGATGTTGAACATATTTTCATACACCTGATGTCATTTCTATGTCTTCTTTTGAGAAATGTTTTTTCAGATCTTTTGCCTATTTTTAAACCAAACCAAACGATTTGTGTGTGTGTGTGGTTTTTTTTTTTTTTTTTTGCTGTGGAGTTGAGTTTCTTATACATTCTGGATATTAACCCCTTGTCAGATGCATAATTTGTGAATATTTTCTCCCATTCTGTAACTTGTCTCTTCACTCTGTTGTTTCCTTTGCTGTGAAGACACCTTTTACTTTAATACAATCTCACTTGTCTCTTTTTGCTTTTGTTGCCTGTACTTTTGAGGCCTAACCTTAAAATTCTTTTAGGCCTAACCTAAAAATTCTTCATTTAGACCAATGTCCTGCAATGTTTCCCCAATGTTTTCTTTTGGTAATATAGTTTCAGGTCTTACATTTAAGTCTAATCCATTTAGAGTTGATTTTTGCATGTGGTGAAAGATGGGAATGTAGTTTTATTGTTTTGCATATGGATGTCCAGTTTCCCCAGCCCTGTTTATTAAAAAGAGTATCCTTTTCCAACATATGTTCTTGGCAACTTTGTTGAAAACAAGTTGGCAGTAAGTGCATGGATTTGTTTTTCTTCATAATCCAGAAGGTAAGCTTAGGGTACAGTATGCTGCTCTAAATTGTCTAAATATTTCTAAGGCTGGCCCTTCCTCTCCCAAAAAAAGAAATTAATTAAGTCATTTTTTTTTATAAATGTTTTCACATTTATTTATTTATTTATTTATTTATTTTTTTATTATACTTTAAGTTCTAGGGTACATGTGCATAACGTGCAGGTTTGTTACATATGTATACATGTGCCATGTTGCTGTGCTGCACCCATCAACTCGTCAGCACCCATCAATTCATCATTTATATCACGTATAACTCCCCAATGCAATCCCTCCCCCCTCCCCCCTCCCCATGATAGGCCCCAGTGTGT
>NW_022302664.1:0-1538 GCF_002776525.5 Piliocolobus tephrosceles | reverse complement strand
AGAAGCCTTCTCAGAAACTGCTTTGTGGTGTGTGAATTCATCTCACAGAGTTACACCATTGCTTTCATTGAGAAGATTGCTATCACTGTTTTCGCGGACTCTGCAATTAGATATACAGGAGTGCCATGAGACCTGAAATATCCTCAGATAAAAATAAGAAAGAAGTTTTCTCAGAAACTGCCTTCTGATGTGTGAATTCATCTCACATTGTTACGTCACCCTTTCATGGAGCCGTTTGCTAGTACTGTATTTGTAGAATCTCAGAAGTGATATCTTTCATCTATTTGAAGCCTATGGTGACAAAGGAGGATCCTCAGAATAAATCAGAAGGAAACTTTCTGAGAAACTGCTTTGTCATGTGTGAATTCATCTTCCGCAGTTATACAGCACTATTTTGTGCAGTCATTTACTATCACTGTTTTTCTGGAATCTCAGAAGTGATATTTTCGATTGCTATGAGAACTATACAGACAAAGAAAATATCCTCAGATAAAAGCCAGAAAGAAGCTTCTGAGAAACTGCTTTGTGATGTGTGCATTCATCTCACACAGCTACACGACTCTTTCATGCAGCCGTTTGCTTGTACTTTTTTATGGAATATAAGAACTGATATTTCATATCGCTTTGAAGACTATATGGACAAAGTAAATATCCTCAGATAAAAACCAGAATGAAGCTTTCTGAGAAACTGCTTTGTGATGTGTGAATTCATCTCACAGAGTCACACCACTCTTTCATGGAGGAGTTTGCTAGCACTGTTTTTGTGGAATCTCAGAAAAGATATTTTTGATATCGTTGAATCCCAAGGTGGAAAACGAAAAAATGGAGAGAAACCTTTTCAGAAATGATTAATTGTGGTTGAAATCGGCTCACAGAGTTACACCGTTGCTTTCACTGAGAAGCTTGTGTTTTCACAGAATCTTCAATGAGACCCCCGGGGGCAATTTATGTGAAATATCCTGAGATAGTAGCAAGAAAGAAGCTTTCTGAGAGACTGCTTTGTGATGTATGAATTCATCTCAGACAGTTACACCACTATTTCATGGAGTCAATTGCTAGCACTTTTTTTTTGTGAAATCTCAGAAGTGATATTTCAGAACATTTTGAAGACTACACGGAAAAAGGAAATATCCTCAGATAAAACCAGAATGAAGCTTTCTGAGAAATTGCTTTGTGATGTGTGAATTCACCTCAAAGAGTCACACCACTCTTCCATGGAGGAGTTTGGTAGAACAGCTTTTGTGGAATCTGAGAAGTAATATTTAGGATCACTTTGAAGCCTATGGGGACAAAGGAAATATCTTCAGATAAAAACCAGAAAGAAGCTCTCTGAAAAGCTGCTTTGTGATCTGTGAATACATCTCAAAATGTTATACCACTATTTCATGGAGCCGTTTGCTAGCCCTGTTACTGTGGAAGCTGAGAATTGATAATTTTTATCTCTTTGAAGCCTTTGGTGACAAAGGAATGATCCTCAGAATAAACCAGAAAGAAGCTTTCTGAGAAGCTGCTTTGTGATGTGTGAATTCATCTCACAG
>NW_022302663.1:0-1637 GCF_002776525.5 Piliocolobus tephrosceles | reverse complement strand
CCCCCACCACTGCAAAGCCAGCCCTCACCGCTCGGTGCCCAGGGACAGGTAGAGCTGACTGATGGTCTCCAGGAACTGCCCCCTCCAGCACCTTATCTGTAGCTGTTATTACCTAGCACTCCAGCGAACAAAAGGAGTCGATCAGGTCTCATCGTATCACCAGGAAAGGATGTCCATGTAGACTGCGTGGTAGGAGTAGGGGGACTCAATGTTTCTCAGGTACTATTTTGTTTTTTACAAAGTGTACATATATATTTGTAGGTACACTGGAAAAGATCTGGAAGGAAATATACCCAGTGTTAAGAGTGACTACCCCAAAGACACATTCATCCAAACACACAACAGAGAAACACTCACTAGCTTTCTGTCTTCCATATCATTTGAACTATTTTCAATAAGCATCTATGGCTTTTGTAAAGTTTTTGAAAGGAATTTATTGCATTTTTTTTCTGGAGAAACAAGCAGGAGCATGAAAAAGGTGGAAACAGAAGGTAAAATGGAATGGGACTCAATGGAATTGAGTCCAAGCCAGGCTCAGCAGGCACACGAACCACGCACCTCTCACTACAACTCAATACCAGCTCTCTCTTCTCTTGGTTCAATGGCCCAAGACTTAGAGATAAAATGTTTATTGTGATCACATCAATCACACCAAGGAGCTTGGAACCACCGTTTCAATCTCCTCTGGTTCTGTGTACCTGCCTGGGGCTGTTCGCTTTCCTCCGGTGCCTTTGGCTGGCCCGTAATCCCCTAGTGGTAGAAATGCACCCTGACCTAACTTGCTCATCCATATTCTTGTGATTCTCTGTAAACAGCTCCTCCATCCACCCAACTGCAGAGGTGAAAATCTCAAGTCCTCCTCCAGTCCTTCCTCCCCGAACCTCTCATGCAGCCCTCTGCCTTCCTAGGACGCTGAGCACCCCTCACTCCCAGCGCTAGCTGGGGTGCTGTCTGAGTGGCTGCCACCCACTTGGCATGAAGTGTGACCTCTCGCCCGGTGTGGTGGCTTACGCCTGTAGTCACAGCACTTTGGGAGGCTGAGGCGGGTAGATCACTTGAGTCCAGGAGACTGGGTCCAGCCAGGACAATATGGTGAAACTAAAATACGACAATTAGCCAGGCATGGTAATACATGCCTATCATCCCAGCTACCTTACCCAGGAGGCCGAGGCAGGAAAACTGCTTGAACTTGGGAGGCAGAGGTTGCAGTGAGCCAAGGTCACACCACTGAACTCCAGCCTGGGCAACAGAGCGAGACTGTGTCACAAATTAAAAAAAAAAAAAAAAAAAAACAGAAGAAGAAGAGGGAGGAGGAGGAGGAGGAGGAGGAGGAGAAGTAGTAGTGTGACCTCTCTAAGGCAAGGCAGTGTCCCGCTCTGATTCACTTCCATATGTAAAACAGGACCTGCACCCTGAAGGCACTCACTCAGGGAGGCTGCTGGGATGGGTGGATGCACAGTTGAGGTCTTCATGGTGGCTGGGGCTGACCCCATCCCCATTGCTCTTTCCACACACAGCTGCACACTCATCACTCCCACGCTCACTCCCACCACTGAAAACCTGGCCGCTAATTTGATTTGCCTAACAAGATCCCCAGATGAACAACACATGCTTCCCTACCTCTCCCCTGCTAGGGC
>NW_022302661.1:0-4028 GCF_002776525.5 Piliocolobus tephrosceles | reverse complement strand
CACGTGCAAGATAAATGGCACGTATAAGACGAAATCTGAGGATAAGGAACAAAATGATGAGTTGGGGGGAGGGCAAAGCAACAATAAAACAGGGGATTTGCCTTATTTACACAGACTTTAAATAGGTGAATTAAAAAACCTGAGCTTTCAGAGACAGAGGAAACAAATGTGGAAATATGGAAGAGTGTGATGTTGAGGCTGTCCACCCTAGCTGTGCTCTCCAAATAGGTAATATTCACTACCAATCACTCTGCACTGACTTTTCACATAATATCCGTGGTCATAAATGTGGAGAAGATTACCAGGCTACTAAACAGCAGTACCTCCCAGGAAACAGGTTAGTCAATGCTTTAATTTTTGACTGCAATAGCATTCCATCAGGCAATTTACTATTAGAATTTTTTGACTTGCTATATCGATAACAAACTGCCCCTAAGCCACTAACTCAGACCCCACCAAAGTATTGGAGATACTTCAAGAAATATTCCCTTTCATCATCACTTTAGAAACAAAGATTCTGTATTATACAAAAATGTCCAGATAATTTGATCCAGCAGTAAGACCTGCTCAGTCTAGCCTTAACAAACTTTTGCATCTGAAATTTCACCAATCCCTAACTTCTGTTCCATCAAGCCACCCCTAACTCTTGTGAGCCATACACAACTCTCTGTTCTAGAATCCTTCAGTTCTTACACGTATCAGTGAGTTTTAGTTTCTGTTAACAGGACTATTATTGTTGTTGCTGTAATTCTTACTCCAGAAGTTAGTCTGAAACTTAACTGTTAGGCTAGCTGTGGAAGAATGGGAGGCATTGGGAGTAGGCTTGAGTTCTACCTTGATGCTGTTTTCATAGCAACTATTTCAAAGCCCATTGGAAAAAGAAAAGTAGTAAAAATCAGAAAATCTGGGTCTAATTTTAGATTGAGAAAGCCTTGTGAGTTTTACCAACTAAGCTCACCTATCTCACTTAATTTTTTGAATATGCAAAATAAGGGAATGGGACAAGGAGATTTCTAAGGTAATTTCTAGTCATAGAATTATTTAGAGTAGATATAATTTATTATATTGGTAATGTCCATATTTATACATTACAAATGGGTTTCTGCATCAAATACTTGGGCAAAATATCTGTGAAAGCATTTGTAGAGGCGCACGGGTTCAGGTGGCTTAATGTTATACAAAGGGACTGTTCTATTCATTTATGGCATTGATTGGCTACTGATGACATAAAAAATTGTGATTAATAAAGAAATAGCTATTAATTCTACATCCTTAGGTAAAAAGTGCAACTAGATTCCCATTTATGTGTATGTTATTTCTCTTCCTTATTTGACACCATTTGTTCAAAATATTTTATTTTTATGCCTCAGAGTGTTCGGCAGGCTCAAATAAATATTGGATTCCCCAGGTAAAAAAGATTTTTTTACCCTTCAAAGGGACCTTGCCAGGTTCCAGCAACCTGATCCTTAGGCAAAGGAAATGTCTTTTTATGCACATAATTTTGAGTTGATAGAAGGTAAATTGAAATGACATTTTAGAATTTAAAATTAGTTTTAGTAAATCCAATATTGACAGTGTACTACTTAGGAGCACCTGATGTTTGAAAGATCAGCGATCAGTCCGTCCGTGGAGATATCTTGTTTTTTTTAATCAACAAGAATATCTATTTATTTTGGTTTCTCAAATGTAAAATTGAGAATCAGAAATAATAAATTGGTAAAAATAATATGCTTTTCTTTCTAACTTTTTCAGCGTACTCCTATATGATGCAATCTAATTCTCAAAATTATTAAAACTTTTAAAGTGAACTACAGGATAAAGTTATGTGTGCTTATCTTGTGTATGAGTTTTTAAAATGTATAAACATCTCTAATGATCACCCCGATAAAAGAACATTAGCATGACAGCAGCTTTCCTTGTACTTTCTTCCGTTAAACTCCTCTCTCTTAAAGGTGATCTCTAATGAGACTTTTAACATCATAAATTAACAGTGTCTTTTTGTGTACTTCACATTAAGAGTTATATGGTATGTTGCTTTTCATCTGGTTTCCTTTACTCTATATTATGTCCATCCAATATATTTATATTGTTTTGTGTAGCAGAACTTTTAAATTTTTATTGCTGGGTTATAGTGTATTAATTACTAAAACACGATTCATCCTACCCTTGATAAGCAATTGGATTGTTAGTTTGAAATTATTATGAATAATGCCTCTATCAATGGTCATGTACATAAATTTTTGAAGATATGAATAGGTTCCTCATATGTAATAAATTGTGTGTGTTTAATTTTAGTGGTTACTACCAAAACTTTTGCACAGTTAAGATTGTAATACTAATTTTATAAGCTCACCACCAGTGCCAGCAGTAATACTATTATCCTATTATTAGTACATTTAAAAATATTTTTAATTTAAATATGAACATAATTATATCTCCTTTGCTTAGTTTTAATTTCCTTAATGTAAGTTTTATGAGCATCTTTTTATATTATTTTATGTAACCTATCTCTTGAATATTTAATTTGTTACTTTTATCTTCCTTTCTAAAATTTCCAGAATTTCTTTCAGTTTCCAGAAATATTTTGTTTTCTTTTGTATTTTCTGAACATATTAAGCGTGGTTATTTTAAAGTTTATTTCTCATAGCTCCAACATTTAGATCACTGTTAGATTTTTTTGTCTATTATTTATCTTGGATGTTTTTAGTCATTTGGTTTGTTTCTTGGCTTGCCTATTAATCTTTCACTAAATAGCAGATATTCTATGCTTTGGGTAATGCTCCTTTACTCCAAAGAGGATTAAATTTTACTCTGGCAGGCAGGCAAATACAAGCAAAATATCATATTCCAGTGGAGTATGTCTTTCCAGTTATCCCTGGGCTGGCCTGTTGTAGGCTGCCTTGTTACTAGGGTAGAGTTCCCATTCATACTGTGTATTCTCGGGTCTCACTTGAAATTCTTCTCTCCTTTCTTCCCTCCTTCATTTCCTTCCTTTCCTCCTTCTCTCCCTTCCTCCCTCCTTTCTTTTTCCTTTCTCTCTCTCTCTTTTTTTTTTTTTTTTTTTTTTGTTGTTGAGATGGAGTCTTGCTCTGTTGCCCTGGCTGGAGTGCAATGGTGGGATCTTGGCTCACTGCAAACTTTCGCCTCCTGGGTTGAAGGGATTCTCCTGCCTCAGCGTCCTGAGTAGCTGGTATTATAGGCGCCACCACGCTCAGCTAATTTTTGCATTTTTGGTAGAAAAGAGGTTTCACCATGTTGGCCACGCTGTTCTTGAACTCCTGATTTCAGGAAATCTGCCTGCCTCAGCCTCCAAAAGTGCTGGGATTACAGGTGTGAGCCCCTACGCCCAGCCTGTCTTTCTTTTTACCACCTTGACTAGTCATGAATTCTAACTTCTTTGTACTGAGGCTGCCAAAATACCTTCTCAGCTTTTTAGCCCTTCGGGTATTGGTTTTTACTTTCTAGGAGACTTACCCGGCACATAAAAACCTTAAGGACTGGGCAATGCCTAATAGGAGAAATCATTTATGCCTTTCAGACTCACTTATTTTTGGCACTTGCATCTGGTATTTTGCCCCTAAGTCTTTGTCAACCTGGGAGCCTTCAACTCCAGACTGTGTCTCCCCAGCCCACTTTGAGTACCCACGTCTTTAGGCCACCATGGCCTCCATATACCTATAATGTGAACGGCAAGCTTTCTGAGGCAAAAGCAAGTGAAGAGGGGCTCCCCTTGGTATTCTTCCCTTCTCATGTCTGCCCTCGCTATTTTCTTACACCTCCAAACAGCTACTTAATGTGTTTTATTAATCCTTTATCATCTTGATCACTGGTAGAATTAATCTCTTAATCTTTAGTTTCATTATCATAATTGAAAGTGAGAATGTATGTGGCAAACATTATAGTGCTTATTTGAAACACAGAAGAAATAAACATTGAAGAGAAAGTAACCATTTCCTATGATCACAAAGCAAGACTTTTGTAGACCAGGAATTCAAATTCCAGTTTCAAAACTTTTGATCTCAGCACTT
>NW_022302660.1:0-12064 GCF_002776525.5 Piliocolobus tephrosceles | reverse complement strand
AAAGAACTAGAGAGGCAAGAGCAAACACATTCAAAAGCTAGCAGAAGGCAAGAAATAACTAAGATCAGAGCAGAACTGAAGGAGATAGAGTCACAAAAAACCCTCCAAAAAATCAATGAATCCAGGAGTTGGTTTTCTGAAAAGATCAACAAAATTGAAAGACCGCTAGCAAGACTAATAAAGAAGAAAAGAGAGAGGAATCCAATAGATGCAATAAAAAATGATAAAGGGGATATCACCACCGACCCCACAGAAATACAAACTACCATCAGAGAATACTATAAACACCTCTACGCAAATCAACTAGAAAATCTAGAAGAAATGGATAATTTCCTGGACACGTACACTCTTCCAAGACTAAACCAGGAAGAAGTTGAATCCCTGAATAGACCAATAGCAGGCTCTGAGATTGAGGCAATAATTAATAGCCTACCAACCAAAAAAAGTCCAGGACCAGATGGATTCACAGCTGAATTCTACCAGAGGTACAAGGAGGAGCTGATACCATTCCTTCTGAAACTATTCCAATCAATAGAAAAAGAGTGAATCCTCCCTAACTCATTTTATGAGGCCAACATCATCCTGATACCAAAGCCTGGCAGAGACACAACAAAAAAAGAGAATTTTAGACCAATATCCCTGATGAACATCGATGCAAAAATCCTCAATAAAATACTGGCAAACCAGATTCAGCAGCACATCAAAAAGCTTATCCACCATGATCAAGTGGGCTTCATCCCTGGGATCCCTGGGATGCAAGGGTGGTTCAACATTCGCAAATCAATAAACGTAATCCAGCATATAAACAGAACCAAAGACAAGAACCACATGATTATCTCAATAGATGCAGAAAAGGCTTTTGACAAAATTCAACAGCCCTTCATGTTAAAAACACTCAGTAAATTCGGTATTGATGGAACGTACCTCAAAATCATAAGAGCTATTTATGACAAACCCACAGCTAATATCATACTGAATGGGCAAAAACTGGAAAAATTCCCTTTGAAAACTGGCACAAGACAGGGATGCCCTCTCTCACCACTCCTATTCAACATAGTGTTGGAAGTTCTGGCTAGGGCAATCAGGCCAGAGAAAGAAATCAAGGGTATTCAGTTAGGAAAAGAAGAAGTCAAATTGTCCCTGTTTGCAGATGACATGATTGTATATTTAGAAAACCCCATTGTCTCAGCCCAAAATCTCCTTAAGCTGATAAGCAACTTCAGCAAAGTCTCAGGATACAAAATTAATGTGCAAAAATCACAAGCATTCTTATACACCAGTAACAGACAAACAGAGAGCCAAACCATGAATGAACTTCCATTCACAATTGCTTCAAAGAGAATAAAATACCTAGGAATCCAACTTACAAGGGATGTAAAGGACCTCTTCAAGGAGAACTACAAAATACTGCTCAGTGAAATAAAAGAGGATACAAACAAATGGAATAACATACCATGCTCATGGATAGGAAGAATCAATATCGTGAAAATGGCCATACTGCCCAAGGTTATTTATAGATTCAATGCCATCCCCATCAAGCTACCAATGAGTTTCTTCACAGAATTGGAAAAAACGGCTTTAAAGTTCATATGGAACCAAAAAAGAGCCCGCATTGCCAAGACAATCCTAAGTCAAAAAGACAAAGCTGTAGGCATCACGCTACCTGACTTCAAACTATACTACAAGGCTACAGTAACCAAAACAGCATGGTACTGGTACCAAAACAGAGATATAGACCAATGGAACAGAACAGAGTCCTCAGAAATAATACCACACATCTACAGCCATCTGATCTTTGACAAACCTGAGAGAAACAAGAAATGGGGAAAGGATTCCCTATTTAATAAATGGAGCTGGGAAAATTGGCTAGCCATAAGTAGAAAGCTGAAACTGGATCCTTTCCTTACTCCTTATGCGAAGATTAATTCAAGATGGATTAGAGACTTAAATGTTACACCTAATACCATAAAAACCCTAGAAGAAAACCTAGGTAATACCATTCAGGACATAGGCATGGGCAAGGACTTCATGTCTAAAACACCAAAAGCAACGTCAGCAGAAGCCAAAATCGACAAATGGGATCTAATTAAACTAAAGAGCTTCTGCACAGCAAAAGAGACTACCATCAGAGTGAACAGGCAACCTACAGAATGGGAGAAAAGTTTTGCAATCTATTCATCTGACAAAGGGCTATTATCCAGAATCTACAAAGAACTCAAACAAATATACAAGAAAAAACAAACAACCCCATCAAAAAGTGGGCAAAGGATATGAACAGACATTTCTCAAAAGAAGACATTCATACAGCCAACAGACACATGAAAAAATGCTCATCATCACTGGCCATCAGAGAAATGCAAATCAAAACCACAATGAGATACCATCTCACACCAGTTAGAATGGCAATCATTAAAAAGTCAGGAAACAACAGGTGTTGGAGAGGATGTGGAGAAATAGGAACACTTTTACACTGTTGGTGGGATTGTAAACTAGTTCAACCATTATGGAAAACAGTATGGCAATTCCTCAAGGATCTAGAACTAGATGTACCATATGACCCAGCCATCTCACTACTGGGTGTATAACCAAAGGATTATAAATCATGCTGCTATAAAGACACATGCACACGTATGTTTATTGCGGCACTATTCACAATAGCAAAGACTTGGAATCAACCCAAATGTCCATCAGTGACAGACTGGATTAAGAAAATGTGGCACATATACACCATGGAATACTATGCAGCCATAAAAAAGGATGAGTTTGCGTCCTTTGTAGGGACATGGATGCAGCTGGAAACCATCATTCTTAGGAAACTATCACAAGAAGAGAAAACCAAACACCGCATGTTCTCACTCATAGGTGGGAACTGAACAATGAGATCACTTGGACTCGGGAAGGGGAACATCACACACCGGGGCCTATCATGGGGAGGGGGGAGGGGGGAGGGATTGCATTGGGAGTTATACCTGATATAAATGATGAATTGATGGGTGCTGACGAGTTGATGGGTGCAGCACACCAACATGGCACAAGTATACATATGTAACAAACCTGCACGTTATGCACATGTACCCTAGAACTTAAAGTATAATAAAAAAAAAGTCATATCTAGGAGATATGATTTGGAAAGATTCTTTTCTTCAATCTGCCTGATGAAAAAATGCAGAGATATTGTAGATGTGTTAGTGTTGTTATCATGTGAAACATTAGGTGAAACTGACCAACAAAAACACATTGCCGGAATAACGACCATTTTATAAACAGACTGCTTTTCAATGGATAAATACAACTCTGAACTTCAGCCTAGGAAAGTTGAGTATTATGATAGCTTACCTCTTAATAAAATGTAATTTTAGTGGGCTAGAATCAGAGTCTGGGTCCTTGGTACTTAATTCTTAGAGCAAATTGCGTTTTCCTTTACAAACTATCATTTTGTCTCTACAGCGTCTTCAGACTTCGTTCTTATTCTTTTATGGCTTTGGGAGCCAAAAGAGAATCTTTCAGCATTTAGAGTTCCTTTAGTAATGCTGTTACATAAATTCTGTAATAGTGATTGATGACCAGTTCTACTTAAAATAATTTCCATGGAGGAGATTTGTCTTCCCTCTTGAAAGCCTTCTTCATTGTTTTAGATCATTCTTGATTTCTTATGCCACCAAAAACACCCTTCTCTTTTTAAATAATAACTTATTTCGTACCATCTTTTTTTCTATGAAGATATAAAACTACTGGCCACTGGCTTACTTGTGATGGAACCTTCCATAGTTATACATAGTTAAGTTGCATATTAGATACTCACTTCTAAGACTTACATAAACCTAACTTTAGAAGAATAATTGTCTTAACTGGTTTACAGAATGGCTGCTTTCTTGTGTTGCTGATGCTACCTCACACTGAGAATTTTCAGAATGCTTTGATATGTCCTACTAAGTTTCATCTTACAGAAGAAGTCATCGGAGAAGCTCCTTATAGTTGTCTTTTTTTGTTTGGCTGGAAATGAAATCCTCATCCCAAAACACAGGTGGTGGGACTCAAACTAGACCTGAAGCCTGGTCTCTTCTACTTGTTATTTTAATTAATCTCTCAGATTTCCTTGTAGTGTATATGTGTTGAGTCCCAAAGAGTTCTTTTACATTCAGTATGCAGAATTCATAAATTGAGCCAGTTTCAACATATATTTGCTAAGCACCACGTAAGCAGTGAATATTGAACAGGTGTTCTGAGTTAAAAATATAAATAAAGCTTCCAAATGCTTATGGCAGTAAAAGGGCAGACCCAGAATGACAAAGAGTAAAGAGCTGTCTTGAGAGAGATACTGATTGTGGGGTGTTTAGCAAGGTTGGTTTAGTTGACTTGGCTAGGTATATAAATACATGTTTTTTACTTTCTTTTGCTGTTCATGTGTCTTCAGAACTTTTATAGGACAGACTTTCCAGGTGGGAAAGTGCTATTTATTAACAAAAACTATGATGTAATTGTAAATAAACCATTCTGGGGGAAGTTACAGGGACAGGGTGTTATTTGAACACATCCTTGAAGGGTAGTTCTACTTTGGCAGTGAAGGATATAGGTAGGTGTAAGAAAGCCTTTTCGGCCGGGTGCGGTGGCTGAAGCCTGTAATTCCAGCACTTTGGGAGGCCCAGAAGGGCGAATCACGAGGTCAGGAGATGGAGACCATCTTGGCTAACACGGTGAAACCCCTTCTGTACTAAAAAAAAAATACAAAAACTAGCCGGGCGAGGTGGCGGGCGCCTGTAGTCCCAGCTACTTGGGAGGCTGAGGCAGGAGAATGGTGTAAACCCGGGAGGCGGAGCTTGCAGTGAGCTGAGATGCGGCCACTGCACTCCAGCCTGGGCGACGACAGAGCGAGACTCCGTCTCAAAAAAAAAAAAAAGAAAAAAGAAAAACAAAGCCTTTTCATGCTCAAGGAACAACAGCACAGGCTTGATGGTAAAATACAAAGGATATTGCGAAGGTAAGCCTATTAAAGATGACAGGAGACAGTTGTGGCAATGAGACTCAGAATTGTCGGATCACCATTTTTTAAATAAGTGAACTCAGAATGCGTCATTTTGAAAGAATTTCAGAATAATGCAGTCAGGAATTCAACTTGAGAAATTACCAATCACAAAGAGCTTATGGGGTGCACAAGGAAGTGTGGACATTTTAAGAAAAACAAAAGAACTTGGAAGAAGATGAGAAAGATGTTGAAGAAAAAAGGTGCTCAGAAAAATAAGTAGAGAACATCTAGATGGAATATATAATTCAAGCTTTCACAATTGCAAGCATTACCTTATTCAATCCTTCAAGAACTTAGACTATGCCACAAATCTTGTGTTCTCTAATACGCAGTGAATTTCGAGTCTTCAACAGCACTTTTATTTTTCAGAGTGGAGACCATCAGTTCCAAGGTAGAATAAACTCATTCTGTCTGTTTGCACCTTCAACTGAGAGTCCACAAAGAAAAATAGTTTCATTTTTTATAGCAGTGTATAACACTGGTTGAAAGTGATCAGAAGATGATGTATTAAAGTAGACTCAGAAAATAGTCCTCTTCTAGATAAATGCTTTTGAAACGAGTGAGCATAAAGTTCTATTTGGTATCTGAACAGTACATGCTCCTAAATCTGTGTTCATCAAGAAATGATTTCAATTAGGAAAAAAAAAATCCATTTAAATCTGGATCTACTAATAACCACTGTATTAAAACATAGCTACACAATCTTGTCTTTTATTTCTCTTGGGCTTAAGCTTTACTTGTGGTTAGTCATGTGCAAAATAAAATAAGAACCTCTACTGTCAATTTAAGTTGATTCCCATCTGCCATTAATGGTAACCCATGATCTCTTCTCCATTGGGTATTTTCGTTGTGTTCTTGTTGCTATTTTAGAGAGAATCTGCAATCACTTATTCTGTACATCTCACCCAGTGCTTGAAGAGAGACAACACTTGAAAACATAATGGCCAGATGATCTCAGGATGCAAGAATCCTTCAGATGTTTGCCGAGAACTATTGAAAGATGCTTCAGTTTGACAAAAGCAGGAAATGTTAATTTCAGCTCTTTTATAAATAGAGGGATGATCCGTAAAGGGAAAATTGTTGTCACAGCAAATGTACACTTGAGTGATTCAAACCTAATTAGTGGTTATATGATTCATTTTGAATATATTTACTGTAACAACTCGTAAACCGCTTTCAAATTCAGCTGTTGAATAGACTATTTTTTTAAAAACTAAATAGCTCTGAAAATTTATTTTTTCTTTCTAAAACCAACCTTCTTTATACCTTTGTCCTTGATCATATGTGCTATACGTAACCAGCAACTTGTCCTTTCTATTTTTCTGTCCTCTGACACCCATGCGAAATTCCCAACATATTAACATAAAGGAAGCATATTAGCGTTATCCAGTTGGTCTCAGTGGCAGAAAGATATATGGTATAAGTGTATATTAACTAGAGAGTTACTTAATTATGAAAAATAAGGTCACATTCCTTTAAAAACTCTATTAAATCAAGATGCTCAAAGTAATTGGGGTATGGTTATTCTTTGCCATGCTTTCTTGCTTTGTTAACTACTTAACCAGGTATGACCAAGAAAAGAGAAATTCGAGTAGAGTGATGATTTAGTGACTAGCTGCAAGTAATTTGCAACATGGTTAATTAAAACAAATCCTTCTATGGAGCAGACAGAATTTGTCTCTTGGGTGCACCACAAATTTATTTTGGATGAATCATTCTGAAAATGAAGTATTCTAAAATTCAGATAATACATACTTTAAATCAGCAGAAATGGGAGGAAATTTCTTTCCTTCTACTTTATATGCTTTCAAAAAATCTGATTATAAAAATAGCAAGTTTGTGGTGCTGTTTTGGAAATACAAGGAAAAAATTCCTGTGATTCAGTTACTCATGATGTTTAAAAGTATTTTGTTTATGAAATGTCCAGTCTCTGCATAAGAAATTTTTTAAAAATGGAGTCATATATACGCAATTTTGTAGGCTGCTTTGGGAACGTTTCTTTTCCAAGTGCCTGCTTGGATTTCTACATGCCTTACTGGGCTCTTTGAAAATTGGATTCCTCATTCCAGAGACAGACACAGATCCGCAAGGAATGCAGCTGTGTCATGGATATGCCAACATGCATTTTCCTAGAAATGCGAGACACTTCTTCAAAATGTTAACTTTGCCTACTGATTTGTGAAGGTTTAGATATTAGTAATTAACGACTGTTAAAAATAAACTTTAATGCGTATTTTAGGAGGGGTAGTTGAAGAAGGAAAGCTCCTAGAAGGCCCATTAAATAGTTAAGGACAGAGTTGGCTCAAAGCCAGAATTATGAAAGTATGAGGAAGGCAAAGTTAGCTGGGTTGGAAAGATTTCATCTCTCCTTCTGTGCAAAGAACAGAATTGTTACTTAGGTGAGTGATCATATGTAGGAATCACTAAAGTTAGTTGGCTCTCTCAGTTGGGTTTAAAGTACAGTGTAAATAGGGTAAACTCTTGATTTTGGCATCTATAAAGTCAGTTACATTCAGACAGCAAGTGAAGCAAAGCAAATAAACTGTACTCTGGCTGGGAATAATTCTGCCCTGATGAGGTCAGTAATATCACTTTGTATTCTTCTTGAACTGTAGCTAAAGAAATGCAAAAAAAAGATCACACTGACAGCAAAGAGAAAATTATTTGCATAGTGGGTGGATAATATGCTGTGAGGTCAGATTCTTAAATACTGTGGTTGGAATCTTTTTAAAAAACTTTTATAAGGCTGAATGATTTTATTACCACTAATAACCCTTGTGGCTCTGAAAGCTTAAATAATCTGGGTAATCAAAATTTATGCTTTAGGATGGAAGATGATTATCTGCATATGAGAGGAAGGAAATTCCTTTTTTCCCAATCCTCTGTGCTAACTGCACTGTGGGCGAATAATCTCACGGAGCATTTGGCTAAGGATTCCATGGTGGAGGCGGGCCGTCCCTCCTTTGAAAGATCACATTTTGGTGGCTGTAGGCAGTGAACTGGGAAAGTGACTGAGTAATCTAAAACTCTACTCGGAAAAAGGACCCCATGGAGATACTGCAAAGGAGAGGTAGAATAATGTGAGATGTTTGTCCTCCTTTTTGAGGAGTTCATTCCTCAGACTGTTGAGGTTTATTTTTTTCTTCAGATTGTTTTAAACTAAAACAGCTGCTCATAATGGTGTTTGTATTTGCTCCATTGTATAAGGGTCCTACCATTTTAGAGAGTCTCCCTTCCCCAAATTCATGAGGATGGCTAGTTTGGGTATTTTAAATGAGTAGTTGGGAAGAACAGGATTACAGATTTGCCAGGCTTAATCTGGATTCATGGTACACAGGAATTTTTGTCATCACACAAATGCAAACAAATTCTATTTGTGGATTTCTGTCAAAATAGTTAAAAAGAAAACTATACAGAGCAGAGCTAACAAATTAAGGAATGTGAATTTCCTCTATAATTTTTGGCAGAAGAAACATATTACTTTAAGTTTTTCTAAATCTGATTAAATCTGACCAAAAGCCCCTACCCAGGAGGGTGGCAAGAAATCTAAGCTCACTTACTACACATCCTTCCAAAAGTGAACTTGTGTCCCAGTTGTCTTACACAGTTTAAAAATGTAATCTCCAAAAAATCTGAGCATATAATGTTCTAATAATTTATTATGAAGCATACAAAGGAAGAACTACAAAGAAATATATGTAGTAATCTTTTTAATAAATATTTTAACTTTAATATTAATGGAATAAACCTTTGTCATTATTATTTATAAAGGTATTGGCAAAACTTGATTGAGTATGCTTTATTAGTTTCAAAAATCTTGATTGTATCGTAACAGTGAATTAAGCATTGAGACCTAAGTCCAGTTTATTTGACATTTTGTTTTAATGTAATTAAAGCTGAGAAGATGTATCTAATAAGTAGATTCAGAGGAATGATGTGCACACTTGACTCCATTCGTGAAATTATAAGATATTTTTGGAACCAGTAATAGAAAAGTTTTGTTAAAATTCATCTGTACATTTCCCTGTTCCATGATGTCAGTGAGTTAGTGGTTCTTACACATGAACACTAAGGTGTTCCTTGGTTACATTTTCAACTAAAGGGTTCAAAACCCAGTGAAACTCTGCGTATATGATTTTACAAAGGGCTAGAAAATTGAATTCTGCTTTAAAAATGCATGGATATAAATTTTTAATAGATAATATGCTCACTTAATTTTGGCAGCAAAGTCACATTTTCATCTCCAAACATCTGTTTTCAAAATGCTGTCTCTGTAGCTCAAAATTATTTCAGGATGTAGCTTTAAAAAAAAGAAAAAAGAAAAAAAATGTCTTCACCTTTACCTTGGTGGAGAAAATTAAGGTGTTTATTATTTTTTAGGAAAGGTAAAGAAATTTGAAAATTGAAACATGTCTTTTTGTAAAAACATACATGTAACTTATCTTATTCCATCTGGGCTGCTTGAACAAAATGCTGTAGACTCGGTGGCTTATAAGCAATAGAAATTTTACTGCTCAGAGGTCCAGGGGCTGGAAAGTCCAAGATCAAGGAACCAACAGATTAAGTGTCTAGTGAGGGCCCAGTTTCTCCTAGACAGTCATCTTCTCACCCTGACCCCACATGGCAGCAGACATCTTTTATAAGGGCGATAATCCCATCCCTATGACCTCATCACCTCCCCAAAGCCTCAGATCCAAATACTATCACCTTGGGCATGAAGATTTCAACATATGAATTTTTCCAAGGGTTATGTAAGACAATAGCATAACTTATCTTTAAATGTGATGGCTCTTGTAAGTACTTTGCCATTAGTTAACATAGAATAAAACGTGTCACACCCCATCTCATTCCACAGTACTGCAAGAGTCTCTGTTTGAGATTATATAAACCTACAAACAAATGCATGAAAGCTGAAATACATAGCAATAGGTGAAAAGTCAGTAAAAGCATAAGCAAACTTTGTTACCTCTCCTCATTATAGGCTACCATTTTCCCCTGGTCAACTTAATACTGTGGCCAGTGCAGGAAAGTCTGACAAATGAACTATAGTGTTAATAACTAAAGTATGATTTTTCAGGGGATAAAATTGTACCTAAACACATATGTAAACTTTAGAGATATTTAATAATTATAAGGCATATGTTTCTACCTGGCAAATGACTGCAGTACATCCTTCAGTGTGTGCCATCTGACCTTTGACCCACACTGATAGCAAGGCACCATGTCCAAGCCCTCATGGCTCTGTTGCTTCTGTGCCTGTCTTCAGCCTGGGAATGTTTGTTGAGCCTGGGGTTTGGCCACTCAGTGTCTAGCCTCCTTGAAGAGAGCTACTTTGTTTGAGATCCAGCCACCTCTCTGTGGTCCTACCAGAAAATGGAGTGACCATTCTCTGGATCCACCAAATATTCTCTTAGGGAATGGTCTGTGTCTGCCACTCAGATTGATATGAACAGGTGGCAGAGAAATACTGGGTAGAAGAGGGTGGTTCCCTGGCAAAGGTGCCACTCTCAAGCCTGGAAACTTGCAGCTGTAAACGGGAACAGGCAATCCTATTTTTGCTCCCCAGTGTTGCCTTTTCCAAGACCAATCTGGTCTGCCATGCCCCTATCCTGTGCCCATATAAACCCCAAACCACAGGCTCCATGAATAGAAGAGTGGCAGAGTAGTAGGGCAGTGTGGTAGAGAAGGAGAGAAGACAGGAGTTCAGCTTGGGATGGTTGGAGAGGAGATTAACTGCAGGATGGCCGGACTCCAGGGAAAGATCATCTTCTCATTCGATCCCCTTTCCAGCTCCCCATCCATCCTGCTGAGAACCACCTCCATCATTCAGTAAAATCCCCAAGTTTACCATCCTTCAAGTTTGTGTGACCTGATTCTTCCTGGATGCTGGATAAGGGCCCAGGTACCACGAAGGCAATGGTATAAAGGCTGTCACCCTGACTCTCCGCTGAGCTGGTTTAACACTTAGCTGTCTGTGGATGGCACCTGCTAAGAAAGCATTAATCATAGCATACCCCCAGATGCTACCGTGGGGCTGGAGCCCAAAAGCATTTGCCTTGGCTCCTGCACCTGCCCATCTATGTGCTCCCCATCCCATAAAGGATTTGAGCATGCAGCAAATGAGCCACACTCCTATCACAAGTCCTGAGAGGGGGTCAGGGAACTCTCCCATCTCAACATGAAGTTTCATATGCAATTTTTGACAATTCATCATGAGGTTCTAGGCTCCTGACTTCCCACTGATCATTATTTTTTTACTATCTTGACGATGTTCAAGTCTGGATTCACTGGGTGGAGCTGGGGTGGCAGGAAGCGAGGGGAACAAGCCCATGTGGTAGCTTTGAAGAGTTCCAGGAAGGCTCACTTATCTTACACTCATCTCCAACAGAAAACCTGGGAATAAAAGTCAGATTTGCCAGTCGGAATACTAGCTCCAGTGCTTACTGGATGGGTGACCTAAACGAACTAAGTAACTAGCCTGAAACTCAGACTCCTCTTCCCCAAAATAGGCATAAAAGTCTTACCTTTAGGAGCTGGCATGAGGATCAAGGGTAATGTATTTAAAGTGCATAGCACACTAACCAAGGTATCCAATAAATAGTGACTTTTAACTGATTTTCTCCTCCCACTGTTCTTTCTGGGTGGGCCTGACCCTTCTGGTTATTAGGAAGGGATAGAAAGAGTCAATCAAGTGGCCAACTGTGTCACTGACTCAGGCCGCAGGCCAATTCACACAAACTACCAGAAGGAAGACATCTGCAATTTTAAGATGTTTCTTACAGGCAACTCCAACAGCAGGTAGAAGACATGACACAGCATGAATGAACTGTCTGCATTTGTATTGACCAAAGTCAGGGAAACAAAGAACAGGTGTGCACCATAACCAGAAGGTCTCAATGATACATGCTCAGATTAGTTCTTTTTTTTTTTTTATTATTATACTTTAAGTTCTAGGGTACATGTGCAGAACGTGCAGGTTTGTTACATATGTATACTTGTGCCATGTTGGTGTGCTGCACCCATCAACTCGTCAGCACCCAT
>NW_022302659.1:0-10833 GCF_002776525.5 Piliocolobus tephrosceles | reverse complement strand
CTCTGGAGGCTGAGGCAGGAGAATCACTTGAACCTGGGAGGCAGAAGTTACAGTGAGCTGAGAACTCCATTGCACTTCAGCCTGGGCAACAAGAGGGAAATTCTGTCTCAAAAATTAAAAAAAAAAAAAAAATGCAAATTATCCTGGGAGTTGGGGGAAGGTTGGGGAGATGCTGGTCAAAAAAGTGCAAAATGGCAGTTAGATAGGAGGAATACCTTCCAGAATCTACTGTACTACATGGTGGCTGTAGTTAATGACGATGTATTCTTGAAAATTGCTAAGAGAGGCCGGGCGCGGTGGCTCACACCTGTAATCCCAACACTTTGGGAGGCGGAGGCGGGTGAATCTTTAGGTCAGGAGTTCGCTTTGGGAGGTGGAGGCGGGTGAATCTTTAGGTCAGGAGTTCGAGACCTGCATGGCTGATATGGTGAAACCCCTGTCTATACTAAAAATACAAAAATTAGCCGGGCGTGGTGGCGTATGCCTGTAGTCCCAGCTACTCGGGAGGCTGAGACAGGAAACTCGCTTGAACCTGGAAGGTGGAGGTTGCAGTGAGCCAAGATTGTGCCACTGCGCTCCAGCCTGGGGGAAAAGGAAAAGCCTTTCTCTAAAAAAAAAAAAAAAAAAAAGGAAAAGAAAATTGGTAAGAGAGTAGATTATAGGTGATCTTACCACAGAAAATAAGTATGTGGGGTAGTGCATATATTGGTTTGAATTAGCCATTGCACAATGTTTACATATTTCAAAACATCATGTTGTATACAATAAATATATGAATTTTTTTTTGAGGCAGAGTCTGGCTCTGTCACCCAGGCTGGAATGCAGTGGTACAGTCTTGGCTCACTGCAACCTCTGCCTCCTGGGTTCAAGCAATTCTCCTGCCTCAACCTCCTGAGTAGCTGGGATTACAAGCATGCACCACCATGCCCGGCTAATTTTTGTATTTTTAGTAGAGATGGGGTTTCACCATGTTGGTCAGGCTGGTCTTGGTCTCCTGACCTCATGATCCGCCTGCATCAGCCTCCCAAAGTGCTGGGATTACAGGCGTGAGCCACTGCACCTGGCCCTGAATTTTTATTTTTAATTAAAAATTAACTTTTAAAAAGAAATGCGAATTCTCAGCCCTTCTCTAACATACTGAAGCAGAAACTCTAGGGCACAGTCCCAGTCATCTGTGTTTTGATCAGTCCTCAAGTCTGGAAATGCCTTTGTGCCTGTCCAGGCTGTTCTGTTCATACGTACGCACATCATGTATATTCCCACAGAAAGGGACTGTGAGGACATGGGACAGGAGGGGCTCAGGCAGGCAGGAGGCGTCACAGCCAGCCTGAGCTAGGCCTTCAGTCTCCAGCTGATTACCCCCTCCTCACCTCCTTCACTCCCACTTGTGAACAGACAGCACTTGCATCATGAGGCTGGAGAAGAGAAGGCCACACTGGGATTTACACTGGGATTTACACTGGGAGATTCCAGCTTCTCCCCCATCCCCCATTTTTGCAGTCAAACCCTCCATCACTCTCCACTTCCAGGGGGTGATGCTTCAGAGACTGACAACCTCTGGGCTGATGGAGAAGATGGAGTATCCTTCATACACCCCAGCAGCGAGCTCTATCTGCAGCCTCTGGCAGGTACTGGCCCCAACCCCACCTCTCAGCCTGGCCTGGACGTCTTCCTCAATCCCTGAGCCCACTCCTGCACTGCACTGAAGGGCCACCTGCACCGTGAATAACCTTTTTCATAGCACAGGATTCTTGCATAGCACAGGGTCATTTGAAAAGTGGGCTGTCATCGCGCCATTGCACTCCAGCCTGGGTGACAAGAGCAAAACTCTGTCTTAAAAAAAAGAAAAGTGGGCTGTCAGTTGTGCTGGATGCTAGCAGGGCATGCTGCGTGCTTGTCAAGTACCCCCTTGCTATGAATTCACTTCAAATGCCTGGGAGTGTGCAGGCTTGACAGAAGTCCCCCAGCTTCTCTCACCGCCCTTGTAAGCTTGGTGCTGCTCTTTGCTCTAAAGTCCTGGACAAGAATTAACCATGTGGCTGGAAAAGGCATGTATTTATTTATTTTTATTTTTGAGACAGAGTCTCACTCTATCACCCAGGCTAGAGTGCAGTAGTGCGAGCTTGGGTCACTGCAACCTCCGCCTCCCAGGTTCAAGTGATTCTGCAGCCTCAGTCTCTGGAGTAGCTGGGATTGCAGGCATGCGCCACCACACCTGGCTAATTTTTGTATTTTTAGCAGAGGCGGGGTTGGCCAGACTGGTCTTGAACTCCTGACCTCTGGTGATCCACCCACCTCGGCCTCCCAAAGTGCAGTGATTATAGGCGTGTGCCACCATACCCAGCCAAAGGCATGTATTTAATATATCCCAGCCCCAGCCCCACCACACCATACTGTATCAGTTCTTTTACTCACAGTCACCGAGAACCACGGAGAGGTAGAAATCCGAAGGCACCTCAACTGCAGTCACTGCCCTTTGAAAGACTGCCAATGGCAGGCAGAGCTCCAGTTGGCTGAGTGCCTGTGCCCAGAAGACATGGAGCTAGCTGTGGATAACGTCACCTGCATGGGTATGTCCTACCTTTGCCCAAGGTCTGGACTCCTGGGGTCACAGACTGGGAGGAGCAGTAGGCCACTGGGGAAAGATGGTATAGAGATTTGCTGCGTGCCAGGCCCTGTGGTGGCTGCTGGGCAGGGGATTGGAGATTCATGGGTGCACAGTGCCTTTCAGAGGCATGTCGTCCAGTGTGGGAGGCTGTTTAGATATAGCTATGTAAATGTATATCTCAAGTGACGATTGTTGTGGGAGGTATAAAGTGCCTTAGGGGTGTTCGAGAGGGAGAGGTTGCTTTTGCCCAGGATAATGGGGGAAGGCTTCATGGAAAAATTAACACTTGAGCTGAGTCTTGAAGCGTGGGTAAAACTTGAGGGTAGAGGAACAGAGAAGACCTTCCCACTGGAGGTGTCTCTCTTTCTCCCTAGACCTGCCCAACCCCCCAGGCCCTCTGGTTCTGATGGTGACTGTGGTGGCAACCTCAACACTGAGCCTCTTTATGGTGTGTGGGGTCCTGATTCTGGGTACGAAGCATCTAGCAGGCACAGCTGATTCAAGGCTGCTCCTCTCCAGTGAGCTGGGGTGGGCTTCTGTGGGGTCCCGGGGCTGACTTCAAGACCACTCACCGCAGCAGAGCGGTGGTAGACTCCTCTGGGACTGTAAGATAGGAAGGGGCTGGGGAGGCCTGGGGAAAACGTTTAGCAGAATGAGCACCTGGAGGGGTGTCCTGGGCAGGTGGGGCAGGGAGACCTGATGGGCAGGCGGAGGGTGTGCCATTATTCTCCCCACCCCCAGTGAAGCAGAAGAAGTGGCAGGGCCTGCGGGAGATGAGGCTGCCGGGCCCTGAGCTTGAGCTGAGCAAGCTTCGAACCTCTGCCATCAGGACGGCCCCCAATCCCTATTACTGCCAGGTGGGGCTTGGCCCGGCCCAGTCCTGGCCTCTGCCCCCAGGTGTCACCGAGGTCTCCCCAGCCAATGTTACTCTGCTCAGGTGAGTCTTCTGCCTCCTCCTGAGAACCTGTGCAGTCTGAATCCCCACCTCTGATTCTCTCCCTGCTGTAGTGAATTAGAAATCCCAGAAAAAATCTGGCCCACATCCCTTGCGTACGCGAGAGGGAGGCCCTGAGAAGCTCCAGAAGGGCAAGGAACTTGCTCAAAGTCACCTGTCCGTCCCAGTTCTTAGAATATGATCTCGCAGCTGGGCGCAGTGGCTCACGCCTATAATCCCAGCACTTTGGGAGGTCGAGGCAGGCAGGTCACCTGAGGTCGGGGGTTTGAGACCAGCCTGACCAACATGGAGAAACCCCATCTCTACTAAAAATACAAAATTAGCTGGGCGGGTTGGTGCGTGCCTGTAATCCCAGCTACGTGGGAGGCTGAGGCAAGAGAGTCGCCTCAACCCAGGAGGCGGAGGTTGTGGTGAGCCGTGGTGAGCTGAGATCGCGCCATTGCACTCCAGTCAGGGTGACAGAGTGAGACTCTGTCTCAGTAAAAAAAAATATGATTTCGCGCCTGTAATCTCAGCACCTTGGGAGGCCAAGGCGGGTGGATCACCTGAGGTCACGAGTTCGAGATCAGCCCGGCCAACATAGTGAAACCCCGTCTCTACTAAAAACACAAAAATTAGCCGGGTGTGGTGGCACGTGCCTGTAATCCCAGCTACTCGGGAGGCTGAGGCAGGGAGAATCACTTGAACCCAGGAGACAGAGGTTGTAGTGACCCGAGATTGCACCACTGCACTCTAGCCTGGGCGACAGAGCGAGACTTTGTCTTAAAAAAAAAAAAAAAGAATATGACTCTTGGAGCCCAGGGATCGCCTCCCTCCCAGGGCGTCTGCAGGGACACCAGGGAAATCCTCATCATGCACTCCCACCTTGACTCTGACCCGCGCCTGCCCTCTCTTTTGCCTTGGCTCTACGCCAGTCAGCATCACCCTTGCAGGGCTTCTACTTGGGGACATGCCATGGTATGGAGAGAGTCTATATAGGGTCAGCTGGGCATATGGCAGGGGCAGGGGAGGTAAAGGGGATACTAGACTTTCTAGGACTCTTTTCCAGGCCGCCTGCCCATTTCCTTCCAACCTGTCTTCCTGCAGAGCCCTGGGCCATGGTGCCTTTGGGGAGGTGTATGAGGGACTGGTAAATGGCCTTCCTGGGGACTCCAGTCCCCTGCAGGTGGCCATCAAGGTGAGAGGAGTGGGACTTCTGGCTGGGGGTAGAAGAGCGGAACACCCTGAAGGGAAGGACAATGACTACAGCTAGGGTTAACCCCCCTTCCCGATGTGTCCAGGGCAGCTCAGAAACTGTGCCCCTTTCCTCCCCAGACCCTGCCAGAACTCTGCTCTCCTCAGGATGAGCTGGACTTCCTCATGGAGGCACTCATCATCAGGTGCATGTGGGACCAGGGGCAGGGCTGGAAGGCGGGAAGGGAAGGCTCAGGAACAGCCTCTCTTCACCCTGAGGCTGAGGTAGCAAGTCAGGGGACACAGAGGGCCTTCCCAGCTTTGTGGAGCCTAGAACATGGTTTCCATCTCCCCGCTGGTCACGGGGTATGTCCACCACCCCACTCAGCAAGTTTCGCCATCAGAACATCGTGCGGTGTGTGGGGCTCAGCCTCAGGGCCGCCCCTCGCCTCATTCTGCTGGAACTGATGTCTGGAGGGGACATGAAGACTTTCCTGAGGCACAGTCGTCCACACCTGGTGAGACCCTTGTCTCAGCCCCCCAGGCCCCTCTAAAGACCCTGTCCATGTGTCTGAGACCTGCATGGACTGATGTCCCTCTGCCTGACCCAGGACCAGCCATCACCTCTGGTCATGCGGGACCTGCTGCAACTGGCCCAGGACATAGCCCAGGGCTGCCACTATCTGGAGGAAAATCACTTCATCCACAGGTCAGGAGCAGTCCTGGCTCAGGGGACCCCCATCCCAACTACCTCCCCAAGGAACAGCCCTTCCACACAGCTTTTAAGGAAATAGATCAGGAAGAGCAAGAACTTCTGAATTCTGGCGGTGATTTTTTTGCCTACTCTGTAGGGATATTGCTGCGCGGAACTGCCTGCTGAGCTGCACTGGGCCCAGCCGTGTGGCCAAGATTGGGGACTTCGGGATGGCACGAGATATCTACCGGTGTGGGATTTGGGGAGGTGGGAAGGCTCTTGCTCCAAGGGGGTTTTGCCTGCACCTTGGTGGTAAACAACTCATCATTCATCTCCTCCCTCCTATAGGGCCAGTTATTACCGCAGGGGGGACCGGGCCTTGCTCCCAGTCAAGTGGATGCCCCCAGAGGCCTTCCTGGAGGGCATCTTCACATCCAAGACAGATTCCTGGTGATAATACCCTTCCCCTTCCCCTTCTCCTATGTTCCCCTCCCCTGAGGCTAATCCTGTCCTTTCCAGCCACCTCATGTGAGGGGAGGCTGCACCTGACGGGTCTCACTTGGTTCCCCCACTTGTGATGCAGGTCTTTTGGGGTGCTTCTCTGGGAGATCTTCTCACTGGGCTACATGCCCTATCCTGGGGGCACCAACCAGGAGGTGCTGGACTTCGTCGTTGCAGGGGGCCGGATGGACCCTCCTAGGGGCTGCCCAGGGCCTGTGTGAGTTGAGTGCTGCCTGGGAAGGGAGGTCCTTCACAACCGTGGGTGGGCATAAACTCCTGCCTCTCCCCAGGTACCGCATCATGACCCAGTGTTGGCAGCACGAGCCTGAGCTCCGCCCCAGCTTTGCCAGCATCTTGGAGCGTCTTCAGTACTGCACTCAGGTGTGCCCCTGACCTAATCTGACATCCTGGTCTTGTGGGTCAGGAGGCGGGGCCAGAAAACTCTATGCCCCTGTGCTCCCTGACTCTTCCATTACAGGACCCTGATGTGCTGAATTCACCCCTGCCAATGGAGCTGGGGCCCACCCCAGAGGAGGAAGGGGCTTCTGGGCTGGGGAACAGATCTTTGGCGTGCCTAAGACCCCCACAGCCCCAGGAACTGAGTCCAGGGAAGTTGAAAAGCTGGGGAGGTAGCCCTCTTGGCCCCTGGTTTTCCTCTGGCCTCAAGCCCCTCAAATCCAGGGGCCTCCAACCTCAGAACCTTTGGAATCCCATCTATCGCTCCTAAGCCCCAAGGAGCCCTTAGGTTGAGGACTGAGGCACTGAGGGGCCCTCCCTGTACTCCTCAGTCTCCTGGGTGGCCTGTTATGCCAGCGGCCCGTTCCCTGCAGTCTGTGCCGTGTGTCTGGGCCTGTCTCGGGGCTGGCCTGGCAGCACTGCACTTGACATGCTGGAAACCAGCCCAGGCCTCCCAGGGAAAGGCCCAGCCACTTCCAGCTTTTGATCTTTGGGCCAGAGGCCACCTTACACACACCCCAAGTGTCCATAGGGAGCACTGGATTGCCCTCCTGCTATGAGCATCCTTCATCTGGGCAGAACCCCACCCTGCAGATGCTTCTAATAAAAAGCGCTTCTCATCTTCCAGCCATCTGAGTGGATGCCAGGGATACAGGAAGACGGCACCAGAGGAGGGAGGGGCCGAGGGCTGAGGCACAGGAAGCTGCGTCTTGTCTTTGAGTTTTATTAGGAAGGGGAGTCCATCCTAGTGTGAGAGGTTAGACCAGAAGGTCTAGGCTTGCTAAATAAAATCCACGGTCTGGCCCCTCTGGAGAGGGCACAGCCTCCTCAGAAAAGCTGGCCTGAGGAAGAAGCCCTTTGCCCCCTCCCCTCCTATAAGTTAGTGTCATTTGGCTCTGGGAACGCTGGGGCCCGGGGTGGGCGAAACCCCTGGCGTAGGCAGTGCCTCCCCTTAGTGGTTGGCAGCTGGCCCTGCAGGACCCGGTGAACTGCCCTGCACCGCGAGGCTCCAGTCTCAAGCCGGCATGCACGGTGGGGACAAAGCTGCAGGTCCACATGTCAGGGCGGCGGCCCACGGGGACAGGAGTCCAGCCTCATCTCTCAGCCAGGCTGGCCAGGATGCCAATGAGATTGTCCAGCCCCAGCAAATAGCCGTCCTCGCGATTGCCCTCCTCCCAGGGCCGCCGGTGGTCCAGGATCTGGCCATCGGGGAGGGGCGTGGTCTTGCCGAAGTCGATGAGCCACACGCCGGCGCGATGGCAGTGATCGTGCACAAAGAGGAGCGAGCTGCCGATCACCTGCGAGCCCCGCATGGTCAGGCAGCGGCCCTGCGCAGAGACGCCCCCGCCGGGTTCCCGCCCTAGCCCTCGCGGCCAGGCACCCAGGCGGCCGCGGCTTACCTCGTGCCTCCTGAAGAACTCGGAGACCTCCAGGGTGTCCCGGATCTGCTGCAGGCGGTTCAGATACCGCCTCTGCAGAGGGTGGGTGGGAGGGGAGAGCAAATTAATTAAACGCCAAGTGAGCCCCCGCCAAAGATAAGGAGCCGGGACCCAGGCTGGGCTTGGCAAATGCCGCTGTGAGGAAGACCCAGGACCCACCCCCACACCCCCGCCCCCGGCATGGCCCAGAAGGGAAGGAGCGTAGAGCAGGTGCGACCCAGTGTGGTGAAGGCCACAGTGGGGACACAGCCGAGGGCACTGGGCCAGATGACGGGGCAGTCCCTGGCTTCAGGCTCCCTAACACCTGGGGGTTGGGATCCCGCTCTTACCAGCACTTCCTCGTCTCCTTGCACAAACTCTTCAAAGACGCGAAGCACCTGCTCCCGGCTTCGCGTAGTCTTGAAGTCGGTGCTGCAGGAACCGTCCGCTTTCTGGAGGCGGGATAGGAGTGTCAGGGGCCCCAGGCCCGCCAGTGGGGAAGAGGACAGTCTAGGGCAGTGGTACCTCCCAGTTGCAGGGGACTGCAAGGCGGTGGGAGAGGGCGGAGGTGCAGGCAGGGCGGGAGCAGGGGAGGCGGGCGCCGACAGATCGGGAAAGACAGCGCGCGGTGGGGCTGGGGCGGTGCCAGTGGAAGCGCGCCTGCCCCACGCGAGGCGGTGGGAGAGGGCGGAGGGGCAGGCAGGGCGGGAGCGGGGGAGGCGGGCGCCGACAGATCGGGAAAGACAGCGCGCAGTGGGGCTGGGGCGGTGCTAGTCGAAGCGCGCCTGCCCCACCTTGATGCCCTCGATGCGGAAGCCGAGCGTGGTGCTGGAGCTGATGCCTTCCCGCCACTGCATGTAGCGTGGCTTGGTGACTGCGCGCTGCGCGTGCTCCTCCTCAGTGGGCGCTTCAGGGTCCACCGCCAGCATCTTCTTGTACATGTCCTTCCGTAGCTTGGGCCGCTCACGGGCCTTGGTCAGCTCCTCCTCTAGGTAAGTCCTGTGGGGGCGCGGGCAGCGGCCAGGGCATAAGGGGGCGCACACGGAGACCCCTTCGAGCTCTCGCCCCGGGCCCCCCTCAAGCAGTTGTCCCAGCCCCGGACCCCTACTTGATCCCCCAACCGACCTGGCAGGGCACGCATACCTGACGCCCATTTTGCAGTCGAGCACGCAGGGCCCGTCGAAGCCATCTAGTAGGTCCTGCAGCTGCAGGTAGCTTTCGCCGTCGCGCTCCACCACGCCGTGGAAGGCAGGCACGCAGCCGCGCAGCGCGTCAGCCATCAGCCGCGCCAGGCAGTAGCGCTCCGGCTCCGAGCAGCGCTTCAGGATCAGCCCGCTGGTGCCCGCCGCCTTAAAACTCCCTGTGGACCTGCATCCGTCAGCGCCGCCCAGCCCCTTCCCGTCGCGGGCACCTGCCCACCCGCCCCGCGGCTCACCTGTGTGCCCCGCCAGCTGCACCCAGGCGTAGCGCTTCTTGAAAGGGCTTATGACCGGCAGATTGACCATGGTTCGGATCTTCTGCCAGTGGCTTTTCTGAAAGCGACAGGGTCAAGGTCTGCAAATCGGAGTCTCGGCAATGCATAAGCCCTCCCTCCACTGAAACAGGGTCTCACCACGCCCCCGACCCACCGGAAGCAGCTGGGGCTGGATGAGTCATTCATTCATTCATTCACTCTGGGAAGGTTTATTGTGCGCCTGTGTGGCGGGCGCTGATACAGGAGCAGTGAAGGTGATTCCAGCGTCTCCAATGAGCTGTCAAGAGCCTGGACTTAGCATCTGAAGCCCCCGGTTTGCGCTCCAGCTCTGCCACTGAAGAACGCGTGGGCAAGTTACGAAAATGGTCTGTTGAGGTGTTTGAACTGTTGTGAGCATCGGAATTACTTGATGGTCACCCTTGTTAAAAATTGCAGATTATCAGGCCTACCGCAGGGAAATTCTAAGTAGGTCTAGAGTAGGGCCAATTTTTTTTTTTTTTTTTCAGATGGAGTCTTGCTCTGTCCCCCAGGCTGGAGTGCAGTGGCGTGATCTCGCCTCACTGCACCCTCTACCTCTGGGGTTCAAGCGTTCTCTTGTTTCAGCCTCCCGAGTAGCTAGGACTACAGGCGCCCACCACCACGCCCAGCTACTTTTTTGTATTTTTAGTAGAGACAGGGTTTCACCACATTGGTCTGGCTGGTCTCCAACTCTTGACCTCAGGTGATTCACCCACTTCCGCCTCTCAAAGTGCTGGGGTTACAGGCATGAGCCACCGCACCCGGCCCCCCAAATTTTTATTACTACCAATGCCTCAAAAGATTCCAGGACCCAAGAAACAAGCCTCTGTGCATCCATAAGAAAAGGATCTATAAAATGAGGCAATAACTATCCTTACTGGGTTGCTGTGAGTAGTAAATAAGGCTTGAGCGTGATAGGCGCCCAGCTCCCGCATCCCATTCCATGGTAGGAGGCAGAAGCTGAACAAATCTCAATCACTGATTCCTTCACTTGGGACCTTGGTTCCTCTCATTTAGGGGGAGACAGACATACACAGAAACAAACCTGTACACAGGCCCAGGGCAGGGAGGCCAGCCTGGCAGGGCCTGGAGAAAGAACAGGCTGGGGCTCTCCAAGCCTCTCTTGCTATCCCTGGATTCCATGCACTCATTAGCTGGCAAGGCCCAGGGAACCCTTGGTTTTGATCTGGACCCAGAAATTTTAAGCCATGAAAATAAGGTGCAGGGCCGGGCGTGATGGCTCACGCCTGTAATCCCAGCACTTTGGGAGATCGAAGTGGTTGGATCACGAGGTCAAGAGATCAAGACCATCCTAGCCAACATGGTGAAACTCCGTCTCTACTAAAAATACAAAAATGAGCCAGACGTGGTGGCATGTGCCTGGTTCCAGCTACTCGGGAGGCTGAGGCAGGAGAATCGCTTGAACCCAGGAGGCGGAGGTTGCAGTGAGCCGAGATGGAGCCACTGCACTCCAGCCTGAGACTCCATCTCAAAAATAAAAATAAAATAAAATAAAATAAAATAAAATAAAATAAA
>NW_022302658.1:0-2205 GCF_002776525.5 Piliocolobus tephrosceles | reverse complement strand
GAAAAACAAGACAGATGGTGCCGAAACCCGGGAGGAGACCCCTCCTCAGGGCCCCCAGGGTCCGGGGAGCCTCCTCCTCCTCGTTCCACGCCTCGGACGGACCAGCACCTGAGACCCGCTTCGCTCACTCTCACGGCCTCTCTGGGGTAAGTGCCCTTGTCTCCTCTTTACCACCCTCGGCCAAAACCCTGTGCAGGTCCGAGGTCCATTTTGAGCCACCAAGTGGCTTGGGAGAGCCTTGCAGGACGGAGACGTCCGCCTGAAGGTAATCTCCACTTTGGCTCCATGAGCCTCCACTCTGTCTCTGCTGGTTCCAAAGGACGCTTTGAAGCCAGGCAGAGATCCACTTCCATTTCCATTGTGTCCATTGTGTCCCTCGGCCAAAATCCTGCGCAGGTCCGAGGTCCATTTTGAGCCACCAAGTGGCTTGGAAGCCACCACGTGGCTTCGGAGAGCCTTGCAGGACGGAGACGTCCGCCTGAAGGTACCCTCCACTTTGGCTTCAAGAGCCTCCAGTCTGTCTCTGCTGGTTCCAAAGGACGCTTTGAAGCCAGGCAGAGATCCACTTCCATTTCCATTGTGTCCATTGTGTAAGTAAAGAGGAAACAAATGGGAAACCCCCAGTCCAAATTTCCAAAGAGCACCCCCTTAGGGTGCCTCCTAGCCAATTTAAAAACCTTACAGCTTGAACAAGAACTTAGGAGGAAGCGGTTAATTTTCCTTTCCACTGTGGCGTGATCGACCTCAGCAATTTCTGCCAGCGGCTAGGCAAGCGGTCCGAAATTTACATACAAGGCTTTTGGGCCTTGGGCTCTCGTCCCTATACTCCTTCTCTCCATCCCCTCCCTTCCTGCCCAGACTCCTCCTCCTCCCCCCATCCAGACTCCTCCTTCCTCCTCCTTATCTAGTAATAATCCACTCCGTCCCTTGCCTCCTTCGGGGCCCCCAACTGGCTGTCTTGAGTCCCCTATCTCTGCCCACACCCTCCTACAGTGTTAGCACCTTTGCGAGAGGTGGCTGGGGCGGGGGAGGGGGTAGTCAGAGTACATGTCCCTTTTTCATTGGCCGATCTTTCCAAAATTGAGAAGCGTTTAGGTGATTTCTCAGCTAATCCTACCATATACATAAAGGAATTTAGACACCTTTGTCAGGCCTATGACTTAACTTGGCATGACCTCCAGGTTATCCTAACCTCTACCCTAAACTGACTGAGGTTCTAACCCAGTATACCCGGTTAGATCCGGCCTCCCCAACAGGGGCCACCATTTTGGCATCTTATTTCATTTCTCAATCAGCTCCTGACATTCATAAAAAACTTCAAAAGGTAGAGGATGGTCCTCAGACACCAATACAAGACCTGGTTAAATTAGCCTTTAAGGTCTATAACTCCAGAGAGGAGACGGCAAGCTTGCCTTGAACAGAAGGCCCAGCTCCTAGCAGCGGCTTTACAGCCCAGTCGTAACCCCAGACCAGAGAGCACATACCCCACAGACTTCAAGGCCACGAAAGGAGCCTGCCTGCTATAAGTGCGGCAAGGCAGGACACTATGCCAACAGGTGTCCGCAAGGTCCCCGAGTCCCAACGCAGCCTTGCTATAAGTGCAAGGCATCGGGACATTAGGCCAGTGAATGTCCTAACCCTCGTCCACCAGCAACCCCCTGCCCTGCTTGCCAGCAGGGAGGAAACTGGAAGTCTGATTGCCCCACCCTGAGAACAGGTGCCGCGCCTCCACGTGACCCCCTTTCCCAGGATCCTGGGAGCTCCTTCCAGCTCCTACATCTGGACGACAACTGAAGGTGCCGAGACTCGGGGACCCCCATCACCTTCGCCAAGCCGCGGGTAACTCTCCTGGTAGCGGGTAAGACAATTACTTTTTTAATCAACAGTGAGGCTACCTATTCTGTTTTGCCGTCCTTCTCTGGACCTAGCCTTCCATCCAATATCTCTGTAGTAGGAGTAAGTGGAAAGCCATCCACTCCACGAAAAACTCCAATCCTTAATTGCTGCCTGGCCAACAAGTACTTTGCGCACTCATTCCTCATTCCTAGCTAAAAAGGGCCCCTACCGAAAGCAATCAGTGGAAATCAGTTTGGCTTTCCCCCACTTGCCTCAAACTTACTAAATTTTCTTAACTATCTCATACTCCCCAACCTTGCCGGGACCTTCCTTCTGGGTTTTGCCCATATTCCAACAAATGCTTCCATT
>NW_022302656.1:0-5003 GCF_002776525.5 Piliocolobus tephrosceles | reverse complement strand
TTGGGGTGGAGAGTTCTATAGATGTCTATTAGGTCCGCTTGGTGCAGAGATGAGTTCAATTCCTGGATATCCTTGTTAACTTTCTGTCTCGTTGATCTGTCTAATGTTGACAGTGGAGTGTTGAAGTCTCCCATTATTATTGTATGGGAGTCTAAGTCTCTTTGTAAGTCTCTAAGGACTTGCTTTATGAATCTGGGTGCTCCTGTATTAGGTGCATATATATTTAGGATAGTTAGCTCTTCCTGTTGGATTGATCCCTTTACCATTATGTAATGGCCTTCTTTGTCTCTTTTGATCTTTGATGGTTTAAAGTCTGTTTTATCAGAGACTAGGATTGCAACCCCTGCTTTTTTTTGTTCTCCATTTGCTTGGTAGATCTTCCTCCATCCTTTTATTTTGAGCCTATGTATGTCTCTGCATGTGAGATGGGTCTCCTGAAGACAGCAGACTGATGGGTCTTGACTCTTTATCCAGTTTGCCAGTCTGTGTCTTTTAATTGGAGCATTTAGTCCATTTACATTTAAGGTTAATATTGTTATGTGTGATCTTGATCCTGCCATTATGATATTAACTGGTTATTTTGCTCATTAGTTGATGCAGTTTCTTCCTAGGCTCGATGGTCTTTACATTTTGGCATGTTTTTGCAGTGGCTGGTACCGGTTGTTCCTTTCCATGTTTAGGGCTTCCTTCAGGGTCTCTTGTAAGGCAGGCCTGGTGGTGACAAAATCTCTAAGCATTTGCTTATCTGTAAAGAATTTTATTTCTCCTTCACTTATGAAACTTAGTTTGGCTGGATATGAAATTCTGGGTTTAAAATTCTTTTCTTTAAGAACGTTGAATATTGGCCCCCACTCTCTTCTGGCTTGTAGAGTTTCTGCCGAGAGATCTGCTGTCAGTCTGATGGGCTTCCCTTTGTGGGTAACCCGACCTTTCTCTCTGGCTGCCCTTAAGATTTTTTCCTTCATTTCAACTTTGGTGAATCTGGCAATTATGTGTCTTGGAGTTGCTCTTCTGGAGGAGTATCTTTGTGGCGTTCTCTGTATTTCCTGAATTTGAATGTTGGCCTGGCCTGCTAGGTTGGGGAAGTTCTCCTGGATGATATCCTGTAGAGTGTTTTCCAATTTGGTTCCATTTTCCCCCTCACTTTCAGGCACCCCAATCAGACGTAGATTTGGTCTTTTGACATAATCCCATACTTCTTGCAGGCTTTGTTCATTTCTTTTTCTTCTTTTTTCTTTTGGTTTCTCTTCTCGCTTCATTTCATTCATTTGATCCTCAATCGCTGATACTCTTTCTTCCAATTGATCGAGTCGGTTACTGAAGCTTGTGCATTTGTCACGTATTTCTCGTGTCATGGTTTTCATCTCTGTCATTTCGTTTATGACCTTCTCTGCCTTAATTAGTCTAGCTGTCAATTCTTCCACTTTTTTTTCAAGATTTTTAGTTTCTTTGCGCTGGGTACGTAATTCCTCCTTTAGCTCTGAGAGGTTTGATGGACTGAAGCCTTCTTCTCTCATCTCATCAAAATCATTCTCTGACCAGCTTTGATCCGTTGCTGGCGATGGGCTGTGCTCCTTTGCAGGAGGAGATGCGCTCTTATTTTTTGAATTTCCAGCTTTTCTGCCCTGCTTTTTCCCCATCTTTGTGGTTTTATCTGTCACTGGTCTTTGATGATGGTGACGTACTGATGGGGTTTTGATATAGGTGTCCTTCCTGTTTGATAGGTTTCCTTCTGACTGTCAGGACCCTCAGCTATAGGTCTGTTGGAGATTGCTTGAGGTCCACTCCAGACCCTGTTTGCCTGGGTATCAGCAGCAGAGGTTGCAGAAGATAGAATATTGCTGAACAGCGAGTGCACCTGTCTGATTCTTGCTTTGGAAGCTTCCTCTCAGGGGTGTACTCCACCCTGTGAGGTGTGGGGTGTCAGACTGCCCCTAGTGGGGGATGTCTCCCAGTTAGGCTACTCAGGGGTCAGTGACCCACTTGGGCAGGCAGACTGCCCCTTCTCAGATCTCAGCCTCCGTGTTGGGAGATCCCCTGCTCTCTTCAAAGCTGTCAGACAGAGTCGTTCGCGTTTCACAGGCTTCTACTCCTTTAGCTGAGCCCTGTCCCCAGAGGCGCAGTCTACAGAGACAGGCAGGTTTCCTTGAGCTGCTGTGAGCTCCTCCCAGTTCCAGCTTCCCAGCGGCTTTGTTTACCTACTTAAGCCTCAGCGATGGCGGGCGCCCCTCCCCCAGCCTCGCTGCTGCCTTGCGGTTAGATTGCCGCAGACTGCTGTGTTAGCAAGGAGAGAGGCTCCGTGGGCGTGGGACCCTCCCAGCCAGGTGTGGGATACAATCTCCGGTGTGGTGTGCCGGTGTTACAGCGCAGTATTCGGGTGGGAGTTACCCGATTTTCCAGGTGTTGTGTGTCTCAGTTCCCCTGGCTAGGAAAAGGGACTCCCTTCCCCCTCGCGCTTCCCAGGTGAGGCGATGCCTCGCCCTGCTTCAGCTCTCGCTGGTCGGGCTGCAGCAGCTGACCAGCACCGATTGTCCGGCACTCCCGAGTGAGATGACCCCAGTACCTCAGTTGAAAATGCAGAAATCGCCGGTCTTCTGTGTCGCTCGCGCTGGGAGATGGAGACTGATGCTGTTCTTATTCGGCCATCTTGCTCCGCCCCCCCAGAATAATTGTTAATAAGTGTTAGCTGCTGCTGCTGCTGCTGCTGTTATTGTTATTATTAGACCTCATATACCAATAGAACTGAAATGTATTGTGAAAAGTAGCTGTGGTTATACGAAAAAATGTGTCTATTGTATAATTTTTTTGAGAATTTAGAAAGAAAAGTGATAAGAAATGGAAGCCCATAGGGGATTATTAAGTACACATTATGTCAAATAAATCTAATTTTCATTATTATTGGTGTTTAATAATTTATGTAATATTTATATGGGCTGTCTTGATATTTAGAGATCTTTGCATTTAAGAGATTTTTCATAATAATCTTAGGACAAAATAGAAAATATTTAGTCATGGGTATTTTTTTACTGTTTTTTTTTTTTTTTTTTTTTTTTCTAGACAGAGTTTCACTCTTCTTGCCCAGGCTGGAGTGCGGTGGCACGATCTCGGCTCACTGTAACCTCTGCCTCCCAGGTTCAAGTGATTCTCCAGCCTCAGCCTACCAAGTAGCTGGGATTACAGGTGTGCACCACCATGCCCAGCTAATTTTGTATTTTTAGTAGTGATGGGGTTTCACTATGTTGGTCAGGCTGGTCTCAAACTCCTCACCTCAGGTGATCTACCCACCTCGGCCTCCCAAAGAGCTGGGATTATAGGCATGAGTCACCACGCCCTGCCTCAGTTTTTATGTAGTTGAATAATCTTACTTAACAACAATTTTAAATGCTTCAGTGCTAACCTGGAATTAGCTTTTTAAGGGACTATCTCAGGATCATTCTTTTTATTACCATATTAGAATTAAGTACAAACAACATGATTATGCATTTTATGAAGCCAGAAGAGTGAGCTAATATTTTATAAAAAATAAAATTATAAATATTTAGACTGAAACAAAGAGCTAAATCCAAGAAATATAAAATGTTTAGCAAGTATAAATCTGCCATTTAAAAAAAATATTCAAACACAGATTAAACGATACATGATTTAAAGCAAATTCATGCGAAGGCATTCAACTTTTAATTTTCCTCAAGCTAACTATGGAGGAACAGTGTATTTTGTACCTCTTCAATAGCTGATATATCTTTGGCTTTATGAATTGATGCATCCACAGTGAGATAAAAACCTACTATTTTACTCTGACGTCAGCTCTCCTAGGATTATGATTCACCTTTGAAAATGATTATAACCAGCAGAAGCTTTTATAGAAAAGGGTGATTATAATGCTAAGGGGACTTGGAATCAAAACAAGGAGAGACTGTTCCTTAACATAAAACTTTCTTAAAATTAGACCAGCATAAAGTCAAAATGAAATATTTAAGAATTAGTCACTTCCTTCACTGAAAATATGCAAACATAAGCTGGGATAAGCATTTGTTGAGCTTTTTGAATAAGGAAGGCAATAAAAATAATTGGTTTGGTTGTACTAGAAGTTTTCTGTAGTGCCAGCTATCTTGTAATAGTCTGTAGTTCTTTGATTGTAAGTACAGTGAACAAAGCCTTGCAGAAATATACGAGAATATTAAGTAGCCAAATGTAACAGGAGAACTAGCTGGAGAAAAGAGACAAAAGGGAAAGAAAAATTATTCAAAAAATAGTTACTTTCCAAATTTGATGAAAAACTGTATTCTACATGTTTAAGGATATCAACAAACTCCAAATAAGATAAACAGAAATATTTCCATCCAGACACATTATAATCAAAATATTAAGAACAAAATATAAAGATAGAATTTTGAAAGTAGTAAAAGAAAATTCATTACATGCAAGGAACTCCAATGAGAATAATAACTTACTGCTCATCAGATATAATGAGGCCAGAAGGCAGTAAGATAACATCAAAATGCTGAAAGAAAAGAAAACTATCAACCAAGATTCTTAAATTCAGAAAAACTGTCTTTCAAAAATAAAGGTGAAATAAAGACATTCCTAGATGAATGAAGGTGAAATAAAAACATTCCCAGATAAATGAAAGCTGAGAGATATCATTGCTAAAAGATGCGCCTTAGAAGGAGTATGAAGGAAAGTTCCACAAGTTGAAAGCAAGTGGCACCAAACAGTATTTCAAATCCACATGAAAAACCAAAGAGTGCTAATAAAGGTTAAAAAGTCAGTAATTTTCTTAAGAAAATGTGGCACATATACACCATGGAATACTATGCAGCCATAAAAAAGGATGAGTTTGCGTCCTTTGTAGGGACATGGATGCAGCTGGAAACCATCATTCTTAGCAAACTATCACAAGAAGAGAAAACCAAACACCGCATGTTCTCACTCATAGGTGGGAACTGAACAATGAGCTCACTTGGACTCGGGAAGGGGAACATCACACACTGGGGCCTATCATG
>NW_022302654.1:0-3837 GCF_002776525.5 Piliocolobus tephrosceles | reverse complement strand
TATCATCACCATTATGACTGTTATTAATGTTATTATTATATGAGTACTGTTCTTTATAATGGATGTATCTGTGGTAGTTACTATACAATGTTGAATTTTTTTTTATGTTCTCAAGACTTTAATTTGCTGAAGATGATTAAAAGACGACCTTAAAACATACATATCACCGCAACCTCAAGACTCCTACTGTACTAACTGGTGTCCTGTAGAAGAATGGGCTTCCTGAGTTATTCTTTTATTTTTCAGGCAAGTATCTATTCATACCAGCATAGGAGACGGATGACGTGCACCCTGATCTTGCCATGGGCTCAGAAAGAATTCATACATATGCTTTATGTGCTAACAACTCTCTGTGTAGGCCTGTGAGCCCTAGAATGTACTTTCTTTCATCAACTAGTCCACCTAAAATTTCCTAAGTCAAATTCCCCCTCCATGCTTGGATAGGTCGTGAATGGCTTTCTGTAACCCACCTAAGATGAAGGGATACTGCTAAACCAGGTTTGTGACCAAGAAACTTTTACCTGGAGTGGCAGGAGAGGGACTACCTGTTCACCAGAGTCTCTGCAACATTTTCTTTTTCTTCTTTTTTTTTTTTTTTTGCGATAGAGTCTTACACTGCCACCCAGGTGGAGTCCAGTGTCACAGTCTTGGCTCACTGCAACCTCCAACTCCCAGGTTAAAGCGATTCTCCTGCCTCAGCCTCCTGAGTATCTGGGTTACAGGTGCATGCCACCACACCCGCCTAATTTTTGTATTTTTAGCAGAGATGGGGTTTCAGGCTGGTCTCAAACTCCTGACCTTGAGATCTACCCACCTTGGCCTCCCAAAGTGCTGGTATTACAGACATGAGCCACCGCGCCCAGCCTCTGCAACATTTTCTAAGTCAGTACAGTACTTCTTTGAACCACCTTTTCAGTCAAAGAACTCATGAAAAAGTCCTCCAAGAACTTGTGACCTTCTGGAAATTGTCTCAATCTCTACAGATGTCCAGAGTCATCCAGAGCTGTATTGCAAACCATTGACTGAGTTCCAACACTATCAAAGCAAATGCAAAATATGCCATGCCCACCAAAAAAAATCCAGAAGCCATGGATTTTTATTTAGCTCTTTCCATCTTTTTGCCTCCTTCAGGTGGGAGAGTACTGAGTATGATGCCCTCCTACAGCCTCTGGAGGACATGCCAGTGCCTAGAGGTACCAGTAGAGAGGGGCCATGAAAGAGCAGATGATGGCCAGGCAGTTGGGAATGACATTGTCATGGGTTTATTGCTTTTTATGAACTCTGCCACTGGGCAACATGTACGGGTCTGGACCCATGCCTTCTCTGGATCCCTGCCCCATCAGCCAGCTATCTTATCTCCTGAAAGCTGGTAGGTGTTGGTCAGCATGGTGTTGCAGGACCAGGGTTATATTAACATTCACTCTTAGGCTGAAACACCGCAAGTTAACACAGGAGTCCCCAGGTGTGCACATGCCAACCTCCAGATTGTTTTTCTTCTCGTTCTAGATGTTCATCCTTGCTTTCTGGGACTTGAAATAACCCTACACCACCAAATATTTATGCCCATTATCCACTTAGGGAAAACTTGTATGTCCCAAGTCCATAGGGTTAGTATTATCAGTATTATAACTGCTATTACTAGTATCATGATGATCATCATTTCTGTTAGTAGTCATCAATATTTTTATTACTACCATTGTTAATATGGATTTTTCATTATTGTACAGCAAGGAATATAGTTTATCCATTCACAAATGGTGTTCAGTTACTAAAGATGACTACAAGGCATACTCTGCAGACATATACACACACAGCTGTCCTGGAGACCCAGCTTTGCCACCAATTGCTCTTTCATAAGATGAGCTCCCCCAATACCCACCAGTTTTTCAGGACTCGACCTGAGCTGGTTGGGCTAGACCCGGAAAAGTTTCCTATTCTCAGCTGTACCTGGAAAAATTTTAAAGAATCTTCAGAGGCCCAGTAATAGCTTTTGGCAGCTTCCAAAACCAGGGAGGATTTCTTGGCTATTCAGAGCCATTCAAATATTCTAAGTAAACTCAAGGAACCAGAAACCCCACTTGCAGTCATGAAATACCAGTGAATGGCCTCTGTGAGTCTCTTCAAGTTTTTCAAAGATAACTGCCTGGAAAGGCTGGCCAGGAAGTCACCCAAGCCCATCCCTCTGCAGGATGTTCTATGTCAGCCAGGGACCCAGTGAACTGCCATTGAACAGAAGGGTGAACAGAGACAGCATGTCTGAGCTTCTGGAAACATTCTAAGTGCCCTTGTTGGCCCAGAAAAGACTGGTGCTACCATACGAGGCACAGATATGGCAACCTAGCCACTCTAGGAACCACACAAGGTTTAAAAGCTCCCAGGAAGTCCAGGAAGGGCAAACATGGCCTTTTAGAGCCATCAGATTTTATTCTAAGTCTACGTGGGAGACAGTGCACTTGGCTTCATAAAAACACCAGTGGAGGTGCTATCACTTGCCCCAGTAGCCGGTCTTTTCCACCTCATCTCAGAGCCAGGCAGCCACCATTTCCCAAAGCTGCTGTGCAATGAAAGGGGAATATTCTAGGTGCTCTACTGTGCCCATGAAATTCTGTGGCTGCACTAAAGGCAAGAGTTGTCCTCCGGAATGCTCTTCAGGAATCTGACAACACTAGTCAAGATTAAAGAAGTTCAATTCAACGTCATACAAAACCAATCACCAAAATAAATAAATAAATAAATAAATAAATAAATAAATAAAAAATGCACAGTGAGACAAAATGATGAACACACCTGCTAATAATCATGAATGACAATAACAACAATGATGATCTTAGTGATAATGCCACCAACACCGTTAATGGCAATAACAATAAACCTGAGACAATGGGTGTTGGGGTCCCGATTCACCGATGTGAAGGATGGCGCCAATTTCTGGCCTTACAGAAATAAAGGAAAAGTAAACACCTGAAGGAGGAGGAGGTGAACCTGGATAGAGCTCCTGCCGGCCTCTGGGCGCTCCTTGGTGGAAGGAGAGGGTCTTGGTCCTGAGCCTGCCCAGGATCCACCCGCACCAGAACCCGGGAGTCCCAGTCCCTGGATGGACTCAGTCCCAGCCAAGCCAGACGCCCCGGAGACCCGGACCCCGGGTCCTCCAGCCCTCGCTGCCGCCACGCCTCGCGGAGCCCGGGACCCCCACGCCACCTCAGCCTCAGCGCGGCTCTGCGAGGGCAGCGCCAAGGATGCTCTGGGCCCAGCGGGAGCATCCGGGCCCAGCGGGGGCATCCGGCCCCAACGGGATACCGATGCCCTCAGGGCGCGGAACAGCGGGGTCTGCGCAAGGCCCGCCATCTTGGGCCTTGCAAAAAGAGCGGCCTCTTCAACGACCCCACCCGGAACCTCCCCAGAGGCCCCAGCACGAAAGCCAGGATGGCGGGGCCTCCATCACGCAGGGTAAAGAAAACTCAGGTCTTCCCTGGAGACCCGGCTTGCCGCTGGAAGGAGAACGCGCATGCGCCCTGCACGGCCGGAACGATGGGTTTCATTGCCTTCTGCCGGCCATGAGGTGGCAGCACAGGACGTTTGGCCTTTACTGCTTAGCGGTGGACCTGAGTCTGAATCACTGAAATTCAGGTATGGCTTATTCAGTACCTTTCTTTTGGAAGATCAAATGGAAATTGAGTACGATATCTTGTGCTTTAATTAAAGAAGATGGGAATAAAGAAACAAATTCGAAAGTTAGCATACAAAAGTCGATTGATTCCCTCTATGTGAAGGGAAGAAAAGCTTGAATAAGAGAAGCATTCTGTGTTATGCTTTAATGCTGGAGATCTGCCACCATGC
>NW_022302653.1:0-2597 GCF_002776525.5 Piliocolobus tephrosceles | reverse complement strand
CAGGGGCAGGCAGGTAGCAGGGTGATTAATTTTTCTCAAAGCGTTGCTAGGCTACCTTTCAATTCCTTGTCTGTGGCCCAGACCCAGAAAAGCGAATGTTCTGCTGCCAACCTGGCTTGTCTTTTAATCACACCCTTTGCTTGTCAGTTAAGACACCCTGGTATACTCTCATTGCCTTTTAGCAATCTTTGCAACTTGCTGGACTTTTCCACCCAAATAGGAACAGAGACCATGTGTACCGTGTGCCGGGCACTGTGCTAAATGCATTAGCTATTTCAATCCTCACGATAGCCCTATGAGATGGGCACCCTCATTATCCTTATTCTATAGATGAGGAAATTGGCACAGAGAGGTTAATTAACTAGCCCAGAGTCACTCAGCTAGTGAGTGGCAGAGCTGAGATTTGAACCTAGGCAGCCTGGCTTCAGGGTCTATGCTCTTAATGTCTCACTGTAGGGCTCTTAAGTGAGTCCCCAACTTCCATGGCTTCAGTTGAAGGGACTTCTCTGTGGAGGCCAGGCTAGATGGAAATTTATCCATGGGTCCTACAGCGGCCATCTGGAAGGTGGGATTGGCTGTGACTCAGATTCTACCCTTGCCGCTGCCTCTGCTGGGAACTCTGTCCCCTGGCTCACCCCAGGATCTGCTCCTCCTCCCTCCTCAGGACTCAGGTGCAGCATTGCAGAGGGTATTTGCTGAGCATCTGCTATCTGCCAGGCACTGTGCTAGGTGCAGGGGATCTCGCAACAAACAAAATTCCTGCTTTTATGGAGCAGACATTCAGTAAGTGGAGAGGGATAAACAAATCAGTGAAAGGTACGCATGTCAGCTGCTAATCCACGCTAGGGAGAGACATTCAGCAGGCTTGAGGATAGGAAGCTCCAGGTATGTGGGAGGGTGTGTTAGCTTCCTGTGGTTGTTGTGACAAATCACTACCAACTTGATAACTTCAAACAACACAGATGGACTCTCTCCTAGCTCTGGAGGTCAGGAGTCTGTAGTCAATTTCACTGGGCTAAGTCGAGGTGTCAGCAGGGCTGGCTCCTGCTGGAAGTGCTTAGGGCAGGATTGTTTGTGTTTTCAAATGTCTGTATTTCCTTCCTTCCTTCCTTCCTTCCTTCCTTCCTTCCTTCCTTCCTTCCTTCCTTCCTTCCTTCCTTCCTTCCTTCCTTCCCTCGCTTTCTCACTTTCTTTCTTTCTTTCTTTCTTTCTTTCTTTCTTTCTTTCTTTCTTTCTTTCTTTCTTTCTTTCTTTCTTTCTTTCTTTCTTTTCTTTCCTTCGTTCTTTCTCGCCTCTCTTTCTTTCCTCTCTCTGTCTCTCATTTTCTTCTCTCTCTCTCTTTCTTTTAAGGCAGACTCTTGCTCTGTCACCCAGGTTGGAGTGCAGTGGTGTGATCTCGGCTCACTGCAACCTCTGCCTTGTGGGTTCAAGTGATTCTCCTGCCTCAGGTTCTCGAGTAGCTAGGACTTGGGCATGCACCAGTACGCCCAGCTAATTTTTTTTTTTTTTTTTAGTAGAGACGGGGTTTCAGTATATGTTGGCCAGGCTGGTCTCAAACTCCTGACTTAGGGTGATCCGCCTGCCTCGGCCTCTCTAAGTGCTGAGATTAGAGGCATGAGCCACCGCACCCGGCCTCTATTTTCTTTTAAGCCCCTCGTATTCCTGGGCTCGTGGCTCCTTCCTCCAACCTCAAGCACACGATTCCAGTCCCTGCCCTGTCACTACAGCTCCTCTGACTCAGACCCTCCTGCCCCCCTCTTATAAGGACCCCGAGATTACAAAAGATCATCTAGAGTCATCTTTCTATCTCAAGATCCTTTACTTAACTACATCAGCAAAGCCCTTTTGCAATGGACATACCCACAGGCCCCAGGGGTTTGAATGTGGACACATATGGGGGGCCCTTGTTCAGCCCCCTATGGAGGGTGGTTGGTGATTTTCAGTAAGATGGTCATGGAAGACCCCACTGAAAAGCCACCATTTGAGCCAAGACCGGAGGAGCTGAGGCTGTGGGCCAGGATGACATCGAGTGTGGGGCCTTCCAGGCAAAAGAACAGTGAGTCCAAAGCCGGCCACAGGTGCACTGGCATGTTCCAGGAAAACCGGGGAGGGAGCCACAGCTGTGGCCGAGCGAGGAGAGGAGCAGCGGGAGGTGAGGCCAGAGAAGCTTTGGGGGCAGAAGTTGCGAGTCTCATGGTTGTCATGAAGCTCGGAGTTTTACTCTGAGTACGTGGGAGCCATGGAGGGTTCTGAGCAGAGGAAGCACAGGACCTGACCTAGGTTTCACAGGCTTCCTCTGGCTGCTGTGTGGAAAATAGGGAAATGGCGCAAGAGTGAAAGAAGGGAGGCCTGTCAGGAAGCTTTTGCACAATGGCCCAGGTGAGAAAGACTCATGGCTTGGATGAGATGCTGGGATGTGTCCCCCACATCCCTTTCAGGAGCAGGCATGCATGCCCCACTGCCAGGGGGTTGCCTGCTGAGAGCTCACAGCCGAGACCCGCCCCAGAAAATGCCCCTGGCCAACAGGAGCTGCTTTGCCCAGTCACCCTTCCTGGGGTCCATCCATCTCCACAGACTGGTAGTAAACACAGGGGTCT
>NW_022302652.1:0-3182 GCF_002776525.5 Piliocolobus tephrosceles | reverse complement strand
CAAAAAATCAATGAATCCAGGAGTTGGTTTTTTGAAAAGATCAACAAAATTGACAGACCGCTAGCAAGGCTAATAAAGAAGAAAAGAGAGAGGAATCAAATAGACGCAATAAAAAATGATAAAGGGGATATCACCACCGACCCCACAGAAATACAAACTACCATCAGAGAATACTATAAACACCTCTACGCAAATCAACTAGAAAATCTAGAAGAAATGGATAATTTCCTGGACACGTACACTCTCCCAAGACTAAACCAGGAAGAAGTTGAATCCCTGAATAGACCAATAGCAGCCTCTGAAATTGAGGCAACAATTAATAGCCTACCCACCAAAAAAAGCCCAGGACCAGATGGATTCACAGCTGAATTCTACCAGAGGTACAAGGAGGAGCTGGTACCATTCCTTCTGAAACTATTCCAATCAATAGAAAAAGAGGGAATCCTCCCTAACTCATTTTATGAGGCCAACATCATCCTGATACCAAAGCCTGGCAGAGACACAACAAAAAAAGAGAATTTTAGACCAATCTCCCTGATGAACATCGATGCAAAAATCCTCAATAAAATACTGGCAAACCGGATTCAGCAGCACATCAAAAAGCTTATCCACCATGATCAAGTGGGCTTCATCCCTGGGATGCAAGGCTGGTTCAACATTCGCAAATCAATAAATGTAATCCAGCATATAAACAGAACCAAAGACAAGAACCACATGATTATCTCAATAGATGCAGAAAAGGCTTTTGACAAAATTCAACAGCCCTTCATGCTAAAAACGCTCAACAAATTCGGTATTGATGGAACGTACCTCAAAATAATAAGAGCTATTTATGACAAACCCACAGCTAATATCATACTGAATGGGCAAAAACTGGAAAAGTTCCCTTTGAAAACTGGCACAAGACAGGGATGCCCTCTCTCACCACTCCTATTCAACATAGTGTTGGAAGTTCTGGCTAGGGCAATCAGGCAAGAGAAAGAAATCAAGGGTATTCAGTTAGGAAAAGAGGAAGTCAAATTGTCCCTGTTTGCAGATGACATGATTGTGTATTTAGAAAACCCCATCGTCTCAGCCCAAAATCTTCTTAAGCTGATAAGCAACTTCAGCAAAGTCTCAGGATACAAAATTAATGTGCAAAAATCACAAGCATTCTTATACACCAGTAACAGACAAGCAGAGAGCCAAATCAGGAATGAACTTCCATTCACAATTGCTTCAAAGAGAATAAAATACCTAGGAATCCAACTTACAAGGGATGTAAAGGACCTCTTCAAGGAGAACTACAAACCACTGCTCAGTGAAATCAAAGAGGACACAAACAAATGGAAGAACATACCATGCTCATGGATAGGCAGAATCAATATTGTGAAAATGGCCATACTGCCCAAGGTAATTTATAGATTCAATGCCATCCCCATCAAGCTACCAATGAGTTCCTTCACCGAATTGGAAAAAGCTTCTTTAAAGTTCATATGGAACCAAAAAAGAGCCCGCATTGCCAAGACAATCCTAAGTCAAAAGGACAAAGCTGGAGGCGTCATGCTACCTGACTTCAAACTATACTACAAGGCTACAGTAACCAAAACAGCATGGTACTGGTACCAAAACAGAGATATAGACCAATGGAACAGAACGGAGCCTTCAGAAATAATGCCACACATCTACAACCATCTGATCTTTGACAAACCTGAGAAAAACAAGAAATGGGGAAAGGATTCCCTATTTAATAAATGGTGCTGGGAAAATTGGCTAGCCATAAGTAGAAAGCTGAAACTGGATCCTTTCCTTACTCCTTATACGAAGATTAATTCAAGATGGATTAGAGACTTAAATGTTAGACCTAATACCATAAAAACCCTAGAAGAAAATCTAGGTAGTACCATTCAGGACATAGGCATGGGCAAGGACTTCATGTCTAAAACACCAAAAGCAACGGCAGCAAAAGCCAAAATTGACAAATGGGATCTAATTAAACTAAAGAGCTTCTGCACAGCAAAAGAAACTACCATCAGAGTGAACAGGCAACCTACAGAATGCGAGAAAATTTTTGCAATCTACTCATCTGACAAAGGGCTAATATCCAGAATCTACAAAGAACTCAAACAAATATACAAGAAAAAAACAAACAACCCCATCAAAAAGTGGGCAAAGGATATGAACAGACATTTCTCAAAAGAAGACATTCATACAGCCAACAGACACATGAAAAAATGCTCATCATCACTCGCCATCAGAGAAATGCAAATCAAAACCACAATGAGATACCATCTCACACTAGTTAGAATGGCAATCATTAAAAAGTCAGGAAACAACAGGTATTGGAGAGGATGTGGAGAAATAGGAACACTTTTACACTGTTGGTGGGATTGTAAACTAGTTCAACCATTATGGAAAACAGTATGGCAATTCCTCAAGGATCTAGAACTAGATGTACCATATGACCCAGCCATCCCACTACTGGGTATATACCCAAAGGATTATAAATCATGCTGCTATAAAGACACATGCACATGTATGTTTATTGTGGCACTATTCACAATAGCAAAGACTTGGAATCAACCCAAATATCCATCAGTGACAGACTGGATTAAGAAAATGTGGCACATATACACCATGGAATACTATGCAGCCATAAAAAAGGATGAGTTTGCGTCCTTTGTAGGGACATGGATGCAGCTGGAAACCATCATTCTTAGCAAACTATCACAAGAACAGAAAACCAAACACCGCATGTTCTCACTCATAGGTGGGAACTGAACAATGACATCACTTGGACTCGGGAAGGGGAACATCACACACCGGGGCCTATCATGGGGAGAGGGGAGGCGGGAGGGATTGCATTGGGAGTTATACCTGATATAAATGATGAATTGATGTGTGCTGACGAGTTGATGGGTGCAGCACACCAACATGGCACATGTATACATATGTAACAAACCTGCACGTTATGCACATGTACCCTAGAACTTAAAGTATAATAAAATAAAAATTAAAAAAAAATAAAAAAAGAATTAGCCCCCCCAACAAAAAAAAAGAAATGGATGACTCGCATTATCACCTCAACACATAAAAATAGCTCTATAATTTCATCTCATGCTCATTCTATAAATTTCCCCATTGTCACCAAAAATACCATTTATAGCACATATTTTTTCATAGCAATATCCAATCAAGGATCA
>NW_022302651.1:0-3421 GCF_002776525.5 Piliocolobus tephrosceles | reverse complement strand
AAGGCTAATGTATCGATAACTTCAGGGATATCATTTGCACTAAGAGCTACATAAATGATGTTCCCTATGCTGATGTGAAATTCCCATTGGGAACTCCTCAAATTCCTGATGAGAGGAAGTAGCTATGCGGAGGGAATGATTTTCTGTGAGTGCCATGGAAATCATACAAGAAGCAGATTCTACGTATGCTTTAAATAGTAGATATTTCCCACAGCATTTTTATCCTAAACTTCGGAAACCTTTCCTTATGCAGTTCATTTTGTATTTTCAAATGCCTCAGGGCAAATTCAGAGTCATTGGGCAAGGCAGAACTCTTAGGCTGTATTTCTAATACATTCAGCTTTTCTTAATACAGCAAAAAGGGTCTGAGGCTGAGATTGACACAAAAATTCTGAGTTTCATTTCTGGCATTTGTCATGAATTCCTCATTATCCCTGTTAAACTCCTGAAACCATATCTGTGCATCCATTTCCTTGTTTTCCCTAGAACACTGGAACTACATCATAGTGTCATTGTAAAATACTTACGATATAGTAAATGCAAGTCACATTAAGCATTATAACATGTCATAAAATGAACGCCCTTTTCATTTAAAAGCTCCACTTCTCAGCCTCGGGTTTGGAAATTATGTATGCATTAATTTATGTCAATATTTCTGTCCTATCACTTGTGGACAAGATAAATGTGTTAGAATTCATTTAAAGGGATGTTAGGAGTAGTTTTAATTTCCACACTCTTCTATACGTGTTTTTTCCCTAATTGTGGGTTTTATCAGTATTTGCTAATTTAAAGAGAATTTTTCCTTTCTTTGAATTAGGTAGACATTCATAAGGTTACACTCAGAATTGTATTCTGTCACAAGCTAAGATTGCTGGATCTTTAATTTTCCTCTAACATATAATCTGATGCAAATTGAACCATAGAAGTTCAGCTTTTATTCTAACCTGTAGGATGTAAAGTGCTGAGATCAAAAGTTTTGAAACTGGAATTTGAATTCCTGGTCCACAAAAGTCTTGCTTTGTGATCATAGGAAATAGTTACTTTCTCTTCAATATTTATTTCTTCTGTGTTTCAAATAAGCACTATAATGTTTGCCACACACATTCTCACTTTCAATTATGATAATGAAACTAAAGATTAAGAGATTAATTCTACCAGTGATCAAGATGATAAAGGATTAATAAAACACATTAAGTCGCTGTTTGGAGGCATAAGAAAATAGCGAGGGCAGACATGAGAAGGGAAGAATACCAAGGGGAGCCCCTGTTCACTTGCTTTTGCCTCAGAAAATTTGCCGTTCACATTATAGGTATATGGAGGTCATGGTGGCCTAAAGACTTGGGTACTCAAAGTGGGTTGGGGAGACACAGTCTGGAGTTGAAGGCTCCCAGGTTGACAAAGACTTAGGGGCAAAATACCAGATGCAAGTGCCAAAAATAAGTGAGTCTGAAAGGCGTAAATGATTTCTCCTATTAGGCATTGCCCAGTCCTTAAGGTTTTTATGTGCTAGGTCAGACTCCTAGAAAGTAAAAACCAATACCCGAAGGGCTAAAAAGCTGAGAAGATATTTTGGCAGCCTCAGTACAAAGTTAGAATTCATGACTAGTCAAGGTGGTAAAAAGAAAGACAGGCTGGGTGCAGGGGCTCACGCCTGTAATCCCAGCACTTTTGGAGGCTGAGGCAGGCAGATTCCCTGAAATCAGGAGTTCAAGACCAGCGTGGCCAACATGGTGAAACCCTTTGTCTACCAAAAATGCAAAAATTAGCTGAGCGTGGTGGCGCCTGTAATACCAGCTACTCAGGACGCTGAGGCAGGAGAATCCCTTCAACCCAGGAGGCGAAAGTTTGCAGTGAGCCGAGATCCCACCATTGCACTCCAGCCAGGGCAACAGAGCAAGACTCCATCTCAACAACAAAAAAAAAAAAAAAAAAAAAAAAGAGAGAGAGAGAAAGGAAAAAGAAAGGAGGGAGGAAGGGAGAGAAGGAGGAAAAGAAGGAAGTGAAGGAGGGAAGAAAGGAGAGAAGAATTTCAAGTGAGACCCGAGAATACACAGTATGAATGGGAACTTACCCTAGTAACAAGGCAGCCTACAACAGGCCAGCCCAGGGATAACTGGAAAGACATACTCTACTGGAATATGATGTTTTGCTTGTATTTGTCCACCTGCCAGAGTAAAATTTAACCCTTTTTGGAGTAAAAGAGCATTACCCAAAGCATAGAATATCTGCTATTTAGTGCAAGATTAATAGGCAAGCCAACAAACCAAATGACTAAAAAAATCCAAGATAAATAATAGACAAAAAAATCTAACAGTGATCTAAATGTTGGAGCCATGAGAAATAAACTTTAAAATAACCACGCTTAATATGTTCAGAAAATACAAAAGAAAAAAATATTTCTGGAAACTGAAAGAAATTCTGGAAATTTTAGAAAGGAAGATAAAAGTAACAAATTAAATATTCAAGAGATAGGTTACATAAAATAATACAAAAAGATGCTCATATAACTTACATTAAGGAAATTAAAACTAAGCAAAGGAGACATAATTATGTTCATATTTAAATTAAAAATATTTTTAAATGTACTAATAATAGGATAATAGTACTATTGCTGGCACTGGTGGTGAGCTTATAAAATTAGTATTACAATCTTAACTGTGCAAAATTTTTGGTAGTAACCACTAAAATAAAACACACACAATTTATTACATATGAGGAACCTATTCATATCTTCAAAAATGTATGTACATGACCATTGATAGAGGCATTATTCATAATAATTTCAAGCTAACAAACCAATTGCTTATCAAGGGTAGGATGAATCGTGTTTTAGTAATTAATAGACTATAACCCAGCAATAAAAATTTAAAAGTTCTGCTACACAAAACAATATAAACATATTGGATGGACATAATATAGAGTAAAGGAAACCAGATGAAAAGCAACATACCATATAACTCTTAATGTGAAGTACACGAAAAGACATTGTTAATTTATGATGTTAAAAGTCTCATCAGAGATCACCTTTAAGAGACAGGAGTTTAACAGAAGAAAGTACAAGGAAAACTTCTGTCGTGCTAATGTTATTCTTTTATCGGGGTGATCATTAGAGATGTTTATACATTTTAAAAACTCATACACAAGATCAGCACACATAACTTTATCCTGTAGTTCACTTTAAAAGTTTTAATAATTTTGAGAATTAGATTGCATCATATGGGAGTACGTTGAAAAACTTAGAAAGAAAAGCATGATATTATTTTTACCAACTTATTATTTCTGATTCTCAATTTTACATTTGAGAAACCAAAATAAATAGATATTCTTTTTGATTAAAAAAGCAAGATATCTCCACGGATGGACTGATCGCTGATCTTTCAAGCATCAGGTGCTCCCAAGTAGTACACTGTCAATATTGGAT
>NW_022302650.1:0-9409 GCF_002776525.5 Piliocolobus tephrosceles | reverse complement strand
ACAATCATGTCATCTGCAAACAGGGACAATTTGACTTCTTCTTTTCCTAACTGGATACCCTTGATTTCTTTCTCTTGCCTGATTGCCCTAGCCAGAACTTCCAACACTATGTTGAATAGGAGTGGTGAGAGAGGGCATCCCTGTCTTGTGCCAGTTTTCAAAGGGAATTTTTCCAGTTTTTGCCCATTCAGTATGATATTGGCTGTGGGTTTGTCATAAATAGCTCTTATTATTTTGAGGTACATTCCATCAATACCGAATTTATTGAGTGTTTTTAGCATGAAGGGCTGTTGAATTTTGTCAAAAGCCTTTTCTGCATCTATTGAGATAATCATGTGGTTCTTGTCTTTGGTTCTGTTTATATGCTGGATTATGTTTATTGATTTGCGAATGTTGAACCAGCCTTGCATCCCAGGGATGAAGCCCACTTGATCATGGTGGATAAGCTTTTTGATGTGCTGCTGAATCCAGTTTGCCAGTATTTTATTGAGGATTTTTGCATCGATGTTCATCAGGGATATTGGTCTAAAATTTTCTTTTTTTGTTGTGTCTCTGCCAGGCTTTGGAATCAGGATGATGTTGGCCTCATAAAATGAGTTAAGGAGGATTCCCTCTTTTTCAATTGATTGGAATAGTTTCAGAAGGAATGGTACCAGCTCCTCTTTGTACCTCTGGTAGAATTCAGCTGTGAATCCATCTGGTCCTGGGCTTTTTTTGGTTGGTAGGCTATTAATTATTGCCTCAATTTCAGAGCCTGCTATTGGTCTATTCAGGGATTCAACTTCTTCCTGGTTTAGTCTTGGAAGAGTGTAAGTGTCCAGGAAATTATCCATTTCTTCTAGATTTTCTAGTTTATTTGTGTAGAGGTGTTTATAGTGTTCTCTGATGGTAGTTTGTATTTCTGTGGGGTCCGTGGTGATATCCCCTTTATCATTTTTTATTGCGTCTATTTGATTCTTCTCTCTTTTCTTCTTTATTAGTCTTGCTAGCGGTCTGTCAATTTTGTTGATTTTTTCAAAAAACCAACTCCTGGATTCATTGATTTTTTGGAGGGTTTTTTTGTGTCTCTATCTCCTTCAGTTCTGCTCTGATCTTAGTTATTTCTTGCCTTCTGCTAGCTTTTGAATGTGTTTCTCTTGCTTCTCCAGTTCTTTTAATTGTGATGTTAGACTGTCAATTTTAGATCTTTCCAGCTTTCTCTTGTGGGCATTTAGTGCTATAAATTTCCCTGTACACACTGCTTTAAATGTGTCCCAGAGATTCTGGTATGTTGTATCTTTGTTCTCATTGGTTTAAAAGAACATCTTTATTTCTGCCTTCATTTCATGATGTACCCAGTAGTCATTCAGGAGCAGGTTGTTCAGTTTCCATGTAGTTGAGTGGTTTTTGATTGAGTTTCTTAGTCCTGAGTTGTAGTTTGATTGCACTGTGGTCTGAGAGACAGTTTGTTATAATTTCTGTTCTTTTACATTTGCTAAGGAGTGCTTTACTTCCAATTATGTGGTCAATTTTGGAATAAGTGCAATGTGGTGCTGAGAAGAATGTATATTCTGTTGATTTGGGGTGGAGAGTTCTATAGATGTCTATTAGGTCTGCTTGGTGCAGAGATGAGTTCAATTCCTGGATATCCTTGTTAACTTTCTGTCTCGTTGATCTGTCTAATGTTGACAGTGGAGTGTTGAAGTCTCCCATTATTATTGTATGGGAGTCTAAGTCTCTTTGTAAGTCTCTAAGGACTTGCTTTATGAATTTGGGTGCTCCTGTATTGGGTGCATATATATTTAGGATAGTTAGCTCTTCCTGTTGAATTGATCCCTTTACCATTATGTAATGGCCTTCTTTGTCTCTTTTGATCTTTGACGGTTTAAAGTCTATTTTATCAGAGACTAGGATTGCAACCCCTGCTTTTTTTTGTTCTCCATTTGCTTGGTAGATCTTCCTCCATCCCTTTATTTTTCTGTATACAGTCTATGTATGTCTCTGCATGTGAGATGGGTCTCCTGAATACAGCAGACTGATGGGTCTTGACTCTTTATCCAGTTTGCCAGTCTGTGTCTTTTAATTGGAGCATTTAGTCCATTTACATTTAAGGTTAATATTGTTATGTGTGAACTTGATCCTGCCATTATGATATTAACTGGTTATTTTGCTCGTTAGTTGATGCAGTTTCTTCCTAGCCTCGATGGTCTTTACATTTTGGCATGTTTTTGCAATGGCTGGTACCGATTGTTCCTTTCCATGTTTAGGGCTTCTTTCAGGGTCTCTTGTAAGGCAGGCCTGGTGGTGACAAAATCTCTAAGCATTTGCTTATCTGTAAAGGATTTTATTTCTCCTTCACTTATGAAACTTAGTTTGGCTGGATATGAAATTCTGGGTTGAAAATTCTTTTCTTTAAGAATGTTGAATATTGGCTCCCACTCTCCTCTGGCTTGGAGAGCTTCTGCCGAGAGGTCTGCTGTTAGTCTGATGGGCTTCCCTTTGTGGGTAACCCAACCTTTCTCTCTGGCTGCCCTTAAGATTTTTTCCTTCATTTCAACTTTGGTGAATCTGGCAATTATGTGTCTTGGAGTTGCTCTTCTCGAGGAGTATCTTTGTGGGATTCTCTGTATTTCCTGAATTTGAATGTTGGCCTGCCCTACTAGGTTGGGGAAGTTCTCCTGGATGATATCCTGAAGAGTGTTTTCCAACTTGGTTCCATTTTCCCCCTCACTTTCAGGCACCCCAATCAGATGTAGATTTGGTCTTTTTACATAATCCCATACTTCTTGCAGGCTTTGTTCACTTCTTTTTCTTCTTTTTTCTTTTGGTTTCTCTTCTCACTTCATTTCATTCATTTGATCCTCAATCGCTGATACTCTTTCTTCCAGTTGATCGAGTCGGTTACTGAAGCTTGAGGATTTGTCATGTATTTCTTGTGTCATGGTTTTCATCTCTGTCATTTCATTTATGACCTTCTCTGCATTAATTATTCTAGCTATCAATTCTTCCACTCTTTTTTCAAGATTTTTAGTTTCTTTGCGCTTGGTACATAATTCCTCCTTTAGCTCTGAGAAGTTTGATGGACTGAAGCCTTCTTCTCTCATCTCGTCAAAGTCATTTTCTGACCAGCTTTGATCCGTTGCTGGTGATGAGCTGTGCTCCTTTGCAGGGGGAGATGTGCTCTTATTTTTTGAATTTCCAGCTTTTCTGCCCTGCTTCTTCCCCATCTTTGTGGTTTTATCTGCCTCTGGTCTTTGATGGTTGTGATGTACTGATGGGGTTTTGGTATAGGTGTTCTTCCTGTTTGATAGTTTTCCTTCTAATAGTCAGGACCCTCAGCTGTAGGTCTGTTGGAGATTGCTTGAGGTCCACTCCAGACCCTGTTTGCCTGGGTATCAGCAGCAGAGGTTGCAGAAGATAGATTATTCCTGAACAGCGAGTGTACCTGTCTGATTCTTACTTTGGAAGCTTCCTCTCAGGGGTGTACTCCACCCTGTGAGGTGTGGGGTATCAGACTGCCCCTAGTGAGGGATGTCTCCCAGTTAGGCTACTCAGGGGTCAGGGACCCACTTGAGCAGGCAGTCTGTCCGTTCTCAGATCTCAACCTCCGTGTTGGGAGATCCACTGCTCTCTTCAAAGCTGTCAGACAGAGTCATTCGGGTCTGCACAGGCCTCTGCTGCTTCCCCTGTTGTTTTTTAGCTGTGCCCTGTCCCCAGAGGTGGAGTCTACAGAGACAGGCCGGTTTCCTTGAGCTGCTGTGAGCTCCACCCAGTTTGAGCTTCCCAGCGGCTTTGTTTACCTACTTAAGCCTCAGCAATGGTGGGCGCCCCTCCCCCAGCCTCGCTGCTGCCTTGGGGTTAGATCGCAGACTGCTGTGCTAGCAATGAGGGAGGCTCCGTGGCCGTGGGACCCTCCCGGCCAGGTGTGGGTATAATCTCCTGGTGTGCCCGTTTGCTTAAAGCGCAGTATTGGGGTGGGAATTACCCGATTTTCCAGGTGTTGTGTGTCTCAGTTCTCCTGGCTAGGAAAAGGGATTCCCTTCCCCCTTGCACTTCCCAGGTGAGGCAATGCCTCACCCTGCTTCACCTCTCGCTGGTCGGGCTGCAGCAGCTGACCAGCACCGATTGTCCAGCACTCCCCAGTGAGATGACCCCAGTACCTCCGTTGAAAATGCAGAAATCACTGGTCTTCTGTGTCGCTCGCGCCTGGAGTTGGAGACTGTAGCTGTTCCTATTCGGCCATCTTACTCCGCCCCCCATTCTCCGGTCTTGATCTCCTGACCTCGTGATCCTCCCACCTCGGCCTCCCAAAGTGCTGGGATTACAGGAGTGAGCCACCACACCTGGCCCAGATCTCTTTCTTGAGCCTCAAATGTTTATTTCTGTTTGTTTACCAGGCAACTCTGCCTAGATAATCCACAGCAATGGTGGTCCAGCTAAAATTCATCATTTACAATAATCTCACACCCTGCTTCCATAAATAACTTCCTGAATTTCTTATCTTATAAATGACACTTAATCCCACTGCCCAAGCCAGAGATGAGGGTATCATCTCAGATTACCATTTTTCCTTTAAATCCTGCATCTTGTCAATCTCTGTGCTCCACTGATTTCATCTCCTAAAGAATTCTCATTTTAGTCCCCCATATCTGTTTCCATGGTCACTGGAATGACTCATGCCCATGCAAATGGCATTGTTTGCCCATTTGTCATAATAGGGCATTTTCTGATTGTTCCACTTTTACCCTTATCTCATTATCTCCACAAAACTGCTGAAATTTTGCAGTGTGAAAATCTGATTACTCCCGCTCCAGCCCAAAATTCTGCAGTGACTTCTTATTCTCTTCAGATGAAATCTGCAGTGCTTTGCTTGACAAAGTCTTCCATGATCAAGACCCTATCCAGCCTGCACTTTCACCTGTTCTTTGTACCTTTAGCCCGTCCCACTTAACACTTTACATTCTGCCAAAATTGGGCCACTTCTAGTGCCTCAAACACTCCACTCCCTGCACACCACTAGATGTGGCACATTCTGCTCCTTGGCTGGCATGCCCTCAGCATATGTCTGCTCATTTTTCAAGAGTTGTTTAGGAATTATCTGTCTGTGAAGCTTCTTTTTTGTCCCTGGGCATACATGCTGCCATTGTACTTTCTTTAGAACAGGAAGGATTTAGTGCCTTACTTTCATCAAAACAGGAAGGATCCTTTCTGTTTGCTTCTGTCTATTACATTGTAGCCTTCTTGGAGGAAAAGTTACGTTTTTCCATCTATGTGTCTGTCACATACAAGTGTCTAACATACAGTAGGAACTCAACAAATGTTCATTAAATCAAAAGATAACTGAATGAATAAATGAATGAAATTACTAAAACAATTGAAGGTTTGAAACTATGTGATGCCAAATATACTTGCATAAACTTTTTTTCATTTCAGCTTTTCATCTTGATTCTGCATAGACACTTCATTAATTAAATTCTGGGTGCATGACAGACTTTATAGAGCATGCTCATATTTTTTCCTAAGATGAAGATAAAAATATTTGCATGTAAATGAGACAATACGCAACCTCAGAGAAGCACTATCCCTCACTCCTCCAAATAAACTCCATTACCTGTTGGGAAATAAATGAAAATGAATCCACTGCAGTAATGGGTTTTCAGGCCAATTTTCCAAGCAAGAGCTCTTTTCTAGTTGAAAGTAAATATGGTTCCTGAGCTTATGAAATCAGCCCTTGCTTATGTTTACACATGCATTGAGGATGCGTTCATATCCATGAAGTTTGAAATCAGCCCTAAGCATGAGCAAGACATTCATGGTTTTACAAATTCCATTTACTCAGATTAATTAGCAAATTCTTAAGTTTCTAAATAATTTGAGTTATGAAGGCATCTCATATTTGAAACATTTGCTCTTGTTTCTAATTTTTTTAATTCTGGAAATTGAAATGTAAGGCAATAAAGCAGAAAAATGCCCACATGCTTTTGGTAATAATTCTTTCTTCCCTCCTTCATGCATTCCTTTAAGTCTCTTCAGTTCCCTTCTAAAGTGGCCAATGGCAGGGTGTGAGGACTTACTATGTGCCAGGCACAAGGCTAAGCATGATGTCTTAATAGGATTTAATCCTCTTAACAACCCATGGAAATGGATACTATTATTATCATCTCCAAGTAACAGAGGAGGAAATGGATGCAGGCAGAGAATAAGTCATACAGCTTATAATTGGTAAAGCCAAGGCTGGAACCCAGGTCTGATTTCACAGCCTTGCCTGCAATCCTTAGTGGCCCATGTCATCCAAAGCATGGGTAAAATTTGTGAGGTGGAAAATTATTCCAGCCTGTTTTGAATCACCTCACACTCTGTTTAATAAGAATCGCATGTATCTCATTATTATCACATTGCCTTTTACATGTACTTTATAAAGTAGGCATTTAATTTAATTTTATTTAGTTAATTAATTAATTAATTAATTTTTACAGCTAGTGATGTTGATTCCAGTTTGTAAGATGTAATAACTGGTTCAGAGAGATTAGATGCTCCAAAGAAAATGAAGGCAGCAGGGAGGGAAGTTTTCTCCATCTACATGATATTATTGAGAAATAAAAAAACAAAACAAAGGAAAACCCAAGAAACCAGAGATATTTCGGATGAAGTGGCATTGGCAAATTTTTCCTGAGAGATAGCAAGTATTTTAGACTTTGCAGAGGCTTTGCAGCCTCTATTGCAACTATTCAATTCTGCTGTTGTAATGTGAAAGTAGACACAGAGAATAAGTAAACAAATAAGTGTGGCTGTGTTCCGACAAGACTTTATTTACAAAAACAGGCAGCAGGCCAGGTTTGACCCACTAACCATAGTTTGTTGATGCTTAAAGCATCCAACTATATTTCTTATATTGTGTTATCAATCTACATATTTGGAAATGCCTAGATGATGAGCAGAATGTAGATAAATTACAGGACAGTGATAGCATTTGAGGTCTATCAAGATTATTTTTGTGCTACATAGCTAAAGCCCCCAGTTCAAAGAGAGATAATCTAAACTCTAGAAGCAGGCTGTCTGGCAATTTATGACATCGAACTGTGAAGTCTTAGAAAAGCTTTTGACAGCTATGGAACTATGTTCATACAATTTGGAACTGCAATCTTAGTTGGGAGGATATACATTCAGACTCATTACAGATAATACAAACATGTACTATAAATCTTTGTAGTGTAATTAACAAAGTTGGGCACAACAGTTTTATGGCCCAACTAATAAACTGCAATTTTTCTTAAAAAGTACTAGAAACAAGGAAAAACAGATCTTATATGCAAATTTCAACTTCATGGATCTTTATGACGTTTTCCTTTATTTGATAAATGGCAAGGCTGGGCACGGTGGCTTATGCCTGTAATCCCAGCACTTTGGGAGGCCAAGGCTGGTGAATCACCTAAAGTCAGGAATTCGAGAACAGCCTGATCAACGTGGTGAAACCTCGTCTCTACTAAAAATACAAAAATTTGTTGGGCGAGGTGCCCAGCACCGGTAATCCCAGCTACTTGGGAGACTGAGCAGGAGAATGACTTGAACTCAGGAGGCAGAGGTTGCAGTGAGCTGAGATCACACCATTGTACTCCAGCCTGCGCAACACAAGTGAAACTCCATCTCAAAAAATAAATAAATAAATAAATAAATAAATAAATAAATAAATAAATAAAGGCAAGCCTATTTTAAGATGCTGTTACTGTCTTTTAGATAGATGTAGAAGGGTAGAGAAGCCTATGGAAAAAAAGTGTTTGAGTTGGTAGTTTCACTCTGTCACTTCCTAGCTGTGGGCACAAATTCTTAAGCATCTATAAGTCCGGGCCTAAAATATATAGCACAGGCCTGGTGCATTGTAACTTCTCAACAAATAGTTGCAAAAATGATAATGTCATTTTTTCTCCTGACTTCCTCCACCTACAGGTATAGGTCTCTGCTTTACTAAAAATAAAAAGAAAACCTGAATTTGGATGTTGAATTCTAACACTGATTTGAATACTAAGGTAGAAGCCTTTTGGTTATTCCAAATAAATGATCACACACTCTACAAACAGCTTCCACATGCTCACTATCATTCATTACCCATAAGTCTGTGCCCCAGCCTTCCTGTGAGAGAAAAAAAAAAATTTCTTTCTTATGGCATTTTTGTATCATTAAAAAATAATCACACATAAACCTATTGTGTGCATTTGATACTTTGTTTAAAAGAAACATGTCACCCTTTAGTGTGTGCGTGTGCTTAAAAGAGAAAGGGAGAGGAAAAAAGAGTCAGAGAGAGAAAGGGAAAGAAAAGATGTATAGATCCCTAGGCACATTCAAATATACTAGGTCATGCCATACTTTTTTTTTTCTAGTAAATTATAACATGGTACCATTAGCAGTGGGTGAGAATTTTCCTGGCTCTGTATCCTTACAAAGGTTTGGAATTATTAAACTTTTTAAAATTTTGTTTTTATTGACACATAATAGTTACAAATATTGACGGGCTACAGTGTGATGTTTGATACATGTATACATTGCATAAAAATAAAATCAGGGTACTTAGCATATCTATTACCTCATGCATTTATTAGTTTTTTGTGATGAGAACATTCAAAATCTTCTCTTCTAGCTGCTTTGAAATATACAGTACAATATTTTTAACCATAGTCACCAGAACGTATTTCTCCTATCTGGCTACCATTTTACCTGTTGCTCAATGTCTCTCTATATTCTCATTCCTCTCCTCTCCCTAGCTTCTGGTAACCACTATTCTACTCTCTACTTCTAAGAGATCTATTTATTTAGATTACACATATGAGTAAGATCATATGGTCTTTGTCTTTCTGTGTCTGGTCTATTTCACTTAGCATAATGCTCCCCAGCCTCATTCATGTTGAGGCAGACAACAGGATTTCATTCTTTCTTATGGCTGCATAGTATTTTATTGAGTATATATACCACATTTTATTTATCCATCCAGCTGTTGATGGGCACATAGGTTCATTCCATATCTTAACTATTGTGAATAGTGTTGCAATAAACATGGGAGTAGAGATATTTCCTCAACATATTGATTCTGATGAGGGGTTAATATGCAGAGTATGTAAGGAATCCAAACAACTCAATAGCAAAAAAGCAAATAATCTGATTAAAAAACAGGTAGATTCCAAGTCTTTGCTATTGTGAATTGTGCCGCAATAAACATACGTGTGCATGTGTCTTTATAGCAGCATGATTTATAATCCTTTGGGTATATACCCAGTAGTGGGATGGCTGGGTCATATGGTACATCCAGATCTAGATCCTTGAGGAATCGCCATACTGTTTTCCATAATGGTTGAACTAGTTTACAATCCCACCAACAGTGTAAAAGTGTTCCTATTTCTCCACATCCTCTCCAGCACCTGTTGTTTCCTGACTTTTTAAT
>NW_022302649.1:0-4850 GCF_002776525.5 Piliocolobus tephrosceles | reverse complement strand
CCGGATCTCAGCTCACTGCAAGCTCCGCCTCCCGGGTTCACGCCATTGTCCTGCCTCAGCCTCCCGAGCAGCTGGGACCACAAGTGCCCGCCACCTTGCCCGGCTAGTTTTTTTTTCTTTTTTTGTAGAGACGGAGTTTCACCGTGTTAGCCAGGATGGTGTTGATCTCCTGACCTCGTGATCCGCCCGTCTCGGCCTCCCAAAGTGCTGGGATTACAGGCTTGAGCCACCGTGCCCAGCCAACATCCTTCTTAACTCTTTGAAAAAGCCCATCTGGTTTGCCCCCAAGTTATAGATCTGTTTTTCTTAGGAATATAAAGTTCTCTCAATCCTAGCCCTTAGTGAACAGCAATCATAGCTGAAAGGCATATCATTTTATGTTTGTTTCTTGTTTTTGTTTGTTTGTTTTTTGAGATGGAGTTTCATTCTTGTCACCCAGGCTGGAGTGCAGTGGCACGATCTCGGCTCACTGCAACCTCTGCCTCCTGGGTTCAAGCGATTTTTCTGTCTCAGCCTCCCAAATAGCTGGGATTACAGGCATTCACCACTACGTTTGGCTACGTTTTTTTTTTTTTTTAGTAGAGACAGGGTTTCACTATGTTGGCCAGGCTGGTCTCGAACTCCTGACCTCAGGTGGCTGTCTGTCTCGGCCTCCCAAGGTACTAGATTACAGGTGTGAGCCACCATGCCTGGTCTTTTTGTTCGTTTTTTTGTCACTTATTGCTATGATTTATTTGCCATTTTTTTTTTCTTTTTTTTTTTTGAGACGGAGTCTCGCTCTGTCGCCCAGGCTGGAGTGCAGTGGCGCTATCCCGACTCACTGCAAGCTCCGCCTCCTGGGTTCACACCATTCTCCTGCCTCAGCCTCCCGTGTAGCGGGGACTGCAGGCACCCGCCACCGCACCCGGCTAATTTTTCGTATTTTTAGTAGAAACAGGGTTTCACCATGTTAGCCAGGATGGTCTCGATCTCCTGACCTCGTGATCCGCCCGTCTCGGCCTCCCAAAGTGCTGGGATTACAGGTGTGAGCCACTGTGCCCGGCCATTGTTTGTATTTTTAGTAGAGATGGGGTTTCGCCATGTTGGCCAGGCGGGTCTTGAACTCCTGACCTCAAATGATCTGCCCACCTTGGCCTCCCAAAGTGCTGAGATTACAGATGTGAGCCACTGCACCCAGCCACATTTCTTTTTAAAAGTTTAGCTACATTGCATTGTGTATGGTGTAATACTCATACATAATATATGCATGTAATAATTACGACAAACTGAGGTGTTTAAACAAGAGAAATGTATTGTTTCACAGTTCTGGAGGCCAGAAGTCCGAGAGGAAGGCGTGGGTAGGACCGGGTCCTTCTGAGGGCGGAGAGGAGAATCTGTCCCTGGCGTCTCCCAGTTCCTGGCGTCGGCCAGCAATCCTGGGCATTTCTTGTCTTGTAGGAGTGACACCCGGAGATCTGCCTGCATCTTTGGGATTCTCCCTCTGTGCGTGTCTACCCGAATTTCCTCTTTTGATAAGGACACCAGTCATACTGGGCCAGGACCCACCCTCATGATATCATCGTAACTCATTACATCTGCAATGACTTTTTTCCAAATACAGTCACATTCTGAGGCCTTGGGGATTAGGACAGCAACCTGTGCATTCTGTGGGGACGTGATTCCACCCACAGCACATGCCTACACACGTACACGTGTGTGTATTCCTATTAAAGATGTGGGCCGGGTGCGGTGGCTCATGCCTGTAATCTCAGCACTGTGGGAGGCTGAGGTGGGTGAATCACTGGAGGTCAGGAATTCAACACCAGCCTGGCCAACATGGAGAAAGCCTGTCCCTACTAAAAACACAAAAATTAGCTGGATGTAGTGGTGCACGCCTGTAGTCCCAGCTACTCAGAAGCCTGAGGCAGGAGAATCACTTGAACCCAGAGGTGGAGGTTGCAGTGAGCTGAGGTCACGCCACTGCACTCCAGCCTGGGTGACAGAGACTCCCTCTCAAAAAATATTAAATAAATAATTAAATAAATAAAAATATAGGCTGGGTGTGGTAGCTCCCACTTGTAATCTCAGCACTTTGGGATGCCAAAGTGGGCAGGTCACCTGAGGTCAGGATTTCAAGAACAGCCTGGCCAACATGACAAAACCCTGTCTGTACTAAAAATACAAAAATGAGCCACGTGTGGTGGTGCACACCTGTAGCTCCAGCTACTTGGGAAGCTGCGGCACAAGAATTGCTTGAACCCGGGAGGCAGAGGTTTCAGTGAGTCAAGATTGAACCACTACACTCCAGCCTTGGCAACACGGCGAGACTTTGTCTCAAAAAAAAAAAAAAAAAAAAACTAGAGTGAGGACCTGGCCAGGTGCAGTGGCTCACACCTGTAATCCCCAGCACTGTGGGAGACTGAGGCAGGAGGATTGCTTGAACCCAGGAATTTGAGGCCAGCCTGGACAACATAGTGAGACCCTGTCTCTACAAAAAAAAAAAAAATTAATAAAAGTAAACAAACAAACGTGAGGTCCTATTCCACTGTGTATGATACCAGTGCCTCCAAGCTGTAAGCTTCAACTGCAGCCAGTTCTATTTACTCAATAATATCTCTCAGATAAAGGGTCTTTGGTCTTTGTTTTTTTCTCGCTATATCACCCAGGCTGGAGTGTAGTCGTGGGATCTCAGCTCACTGCAACCTCGAACTGCTGGGCTCAAGCGATTCTCCTGCTTCAGCCTCTCGAGCCGTTGGGACCACAGGTGTGCACCGCCACACCTGGCTGATTATTTTAATTTTTGTACAGATGGGGTCTTGCTTTGTTGCCCACCTCCCAGGCTAGAGTGCAGTGGTGCAGTCTCGGCTCACTACAGCCTCCACCGCCTGTGTTCAAGTGATTCATCTGCCTCAGCCTTCAGAGTAGCCAGGATTACAGGCACAACTCACCGTGCCAGACTAATTTTTGTACTTTACTTTAGTAGAGATGAGGTTTTGCCCTGTTGGCCAGTCTGGTCTCAAACTCCTCGCCTCATGCAATCCTCCTGCCTCAGCCTCCCACAGTACTGGGATTACATGCCCCCATTAAATTTTTTTTCTTTTTCTTTTTCTTTTTTTTTTTTGAGACGGAGTCTCGCTCTGTCGTCCAGGCTGGAGTGCAGTGGCTGGATCTCAGCTCACTGCAAGCTCCGCCTCCCAGGTTTACGCCATTCTCCTGCCTCAGCCTCCCAAGTAGCTGGGACCACAGGCGCCCGCCACCTCGCCTGGCTAATTTTTTGTATTTTTAGTAGAGACGGGGTTTCACCGTGTTAGCCAGGATGGTTTCGATCTCCTGACCTCGTGATCTGCCCGCCTTGGCCTCCCAAAGTGCTGGGATTACAGGCGTGAGCCACCGCATCCCGCCTTAAATTTTCAGTAGATACTAATCAACATGGATGGTTGGACTTTTCTGCACCACCCAGGGAGAGTCAGGGTGTGCTTGGTTCTCCCAGGCCATGGACAATCTCAGACCTCCTGGGGCTTTTTATAGAGGGAATTTAATACGGGGCATTGCTGAAACAGATGCTGGAGAGCTGAGAAGGCGATAGGGAAGCTGAAAGAGAGCTACTGCCCCTAGCGGCCCCTGGCCCCAGGGCTGCCAGAACACAGGGCTGATGGGACAGGGGTCTCAGGCCTCTGAGGAGGGGGCACCCCACTGCGACTGAGCCTCAGGAACTCAAGGAAGCAATCTGAGCCCTAACTGTGGGACTCAGGCAATTTACTAAACCTCTGTGCCTCAGTTTCTCCATCTGTTAAGTGGGATAATTGCTGTGTCTACCTTTATGAGGTTGCTGGCTGGGATTGTCCAGGGAGAATCGAATACGTGTTACAGCAAACACTCTAGCTCAGTGGTTCTCATCCGGGGCCATTTCTGTCACGCCAGGGAATACCTAGCAATGTCGAGAGAGATTTTTCATTGTTGGACTCAGGGGGTTCTACTGGCATCTATGCGGTTGAGGCCAGAGATCCTACACAGCCCCTACCACAAAAAATGATATGGTCCCAAACGTCAGAAGGACTGAGGTTGGTCAGGCACAGTGGCTCACGCCTGGAATCCCAGCACTTCGGGAGGCCAAGGCAGGGTATCACCTGAGGTCAGGAGTTCGAAACCAGCCTGGCCAACATGGGGAAACCCCATCTCCACTAAAAATGCAAAAAACTTAGCCAGGCGTGGTGGCAGGCGCCTGTAATCCCAGCTACTCGGGAGGCTGAGGCAAGAGAATTGCTTAAACCCCAGAGGTGGAGGTTGCAGTGAGCTGAGATCGCACCAGTGCACCCCTGCCTGGGCGACAGAGCAACTCTCCGACTCAAAACACAACAGCAACAACAAAAACCCCCGAGTTCCAGGCCCTGCCGTGCCAGGAGGTCACCGCGCTTGTTACAGCTCCTCCCCGTTCAGCTCTCAGCACAAGGACTGACCAGCATCAATGTTAAAACATAAATCACAAGACTCACAGAACACGCTCCTTCTGGCAATGGGAAACCAGATACTGAACAGGACCGAAGGCCAGGCGGGGCCTGGCGAAGACTGAGTCACACAAAGACTGACTGAAGAGGCCAGGCACAGTGCCTCACGCCTGTCATCCCAGCGCTTTGGGAGCCCGAGGCAGGCAGATCATGAGGTCAGGAGTTCGAGACCAGTCTGACCAACATGGAGAAACCCGTCTCTACTAAAAATACAAAAACTTAGCCGGGCGTGGTGGCTCACGCCTGTAATCCCAGCTACTCGGCAGGCTGAAGCAGGAGAATCACTTGAACTGGGAGGTGCAGCTTGCAGTGAGCCGAGGTCTTGCCATTACACTCCAGACTGGGTGACGGACCCAGACTCTATCT
>NW_022302648.1:0-1203 GCF_002776525.5 Piliocolobus tephrosceles | reverse complement strand
GGGTAGGCTATTAATTGTTGCCTCAATTTCAGAGGCTGCTATTGGTCGATTCAGGGATTCAACTTCTTCCTGGTTTAGTCTTGGAAGAGTGTACGTGTCCAGGAAATTATCCATTTCTTCTAGATTTTCTAGTTGATTTGCGTAGAGGTGTTTATAGTATTCTCTGATGGTAGTTTGTATTTCTGTTGGGTCGGTGGTGATATTCCCCTTTATCATTTTTTATTGCGTCTATTTGATTCCTCTCTCTTTTCTTCTTTATTAGCCTTGCTAGCGGTCTGTCAATTTTGTTGATCTTTTCAAAAAACCAACTCCTGGATTCATTGATTTTTTGGAGGGTTTTTTGTGTCTCTATCTCCTTCAGTTCTGCTCTGATCTTAGTTATTTCTTGGCTTCTGCTAGCTTTTGAATGTGTTTGCTCTTGCCTCTCTAGTTCGTTCAATTGTGATGTTAGAGTGTGAATTTTAGATCTTTCCTGCTTTCTCTTGTGGGCACTTAGTGCTATAAATTTCCCTCTACACACTGCTTTAAATGTGTCCCAGAGATTCTGGTATGTTGTATCTTTGTTCTCATTGGTTTCAAAGAACATCTTTATTTCTGCTTTCATTTCGTTATGTACCCAGTAGTCATTCAGGAGCAGGTTGTTCAGTTTCCATGTAGTTGAGCGGTTTTGATTGAGTTTCTTAGTCCTGAGTTCTAGTTTGATTGCACTGTGGTCAGAGAGACAGTTTGTTATAATTTCTGTTCTTTTACATTTGCTGAGGAGTGCTTTACTTCCAATTATGTGGTCAATTTTGGAATAAGTGTGATGTGGTGCTGAGAAGAATGTATATTCTGTTGACTTGGGGTGGAGAGTTCTATAGATGTCTATTAGGTCCGCTTGGTGCAGAGATGAGTTCAATTCCTGGATATCCTTGTTAACTTTCTGTCTCGTTGATCTGTCTAATGTTGACAGTGGAGTGTTGAAGTCTCCCATTATGATTGTATGGGGGTCTAAGTCTCTTTGTAAGTCTCTAAGGACTTGCTTTATGAATCTGGGTGCTCCTGTATTGGGTGCATATATATTTAGGATAGTTAGCTCTTCCTGTTGAATTGATCCCTTTACCATTATGTAATGGCCTTCTTTGTCTCTTTTGATCTTTGATGGTTTAAAGTCTGTTTTATCAGAGACTAGGATTGCAACCCCTGCTTTTTTTTGTTCTCCAT
>NW_022302647.1:0-2774 GCF_002776525.5 Piliocolobus tephrosceles | reverse complement strand
CTATCTGAGAGATTGCTTTCTGATATGTGACTTCATCACACAGAGTTCCTCACATTGCTTCTTGGCAGAGTTTGCTAAGGCTGTTGTTTTGGATTCTGCGAAGTGATATTTGGGAGCTCATTGAGGGCTATGGTGAAAAAGGATATATCCTCAGACAGAAAGTGACAAGAAGCATTCTGAGAAACTGCATTGCTGTGTGTGAGTGCACCTCACAGAGTTACACTTTTCTCTTCAGCTATCAGTTTGCTAAGGCAGTTTGCTTGGAACCTGCTATGGGATTCTTCTTAGCACAATGAAGCTTACGGTGACAAAGCAAGTGTCGTCATAGGAAAACTGGAAAGAAGCATTCGTAGAAACATCTCTGTGATCTGTGAATTGATCTCACAGAGTTACACTTATGTTTCATGAAGCAGGCCACTAACCCTGTCTTTGAGGCCACTAACCCTGTCTTTGAGGAAATTGAGAAGTTCTAACTTGGATGGCACAGAGTCCTACGCAGGTAAATGTGATATCTTCAGTGAAAAACGGGAAAGAAGCTTTCTGAGAAACTTCTTTGTGATCTGTGAATTCGATTCACAGAGTTACATCTTTGTCCTCAAGAAGCAGTTTCAAAGACTCTTTTCGTACAATCTGCAAGTTGATATTTGGCAGCCAATTGGGGCCCATGGTGAAAAAGGAAATATCATCATGTAATAACTAGAGGGAAGCTATCTGAAAGATTGCTTTCTGATATGTGACTTGATCACACAGAGTTCCACACATTGCTTCTTGGCAGAGTTTGCTAAGGCTGTTGTTTTGGATTCTGCGAAGTCATATTTGGGAGCTCATTGAGGGCTATGGTGAAAAAGGATATATCCTCAGACAGAAAGTGGCAAGAAGCATTCTGAGAAACTGCATTGCAGTGCATGAGAGCAACTCACAAAGTTACACTTTTCTCTTCAGCTATCAGTTTGCTAAGGCAGTTTGCTTGGAATGTGCTCTGGGATTCTTCTTAGCGCAATGAAGCTTACGGTAACAAAGCAAGTCTCCTCAGAGGAAAACTGGAAAGAAGCTCTCTCAGAAACTTCTCTGTGATGTGTGAATTCATCTCACAGAGTTACACTTATGTTTCATGGAGCAGGCCACTAACACTGTCTTTGAAGAAACTGAGAAGTTCTAACTTGGATGGCATAGAGGTCGACGCTGGTAAAGGGGATATCATCAGTGAAAACCAGGAAAGAAGCTTTCTGAGAATCTTCTTTGTGATCTGTGAATTCGTCTCCCAGAGTTACATCTTTCTCCTCAAGAAGCAGTTTCTAACACTCTTTTCGTACAATCTGCAAGTTGATATTTGGCAGCCAATTGGGGCCCAGGGTGAAAAAGGAAATGTGATCACATAATAACTAGAGGGAAGCTATCTGAGAGATTGCTTTCTGATATGTGACTTCATCACACAGAGTTCCACACATTGCTTCTTGACAGAGTTTGCTAAGGCTGTTGTTTTGGATTCTGCGAAGTGATATTTGGGAGCGCTTTGACGGCAATGGTGAAAAAGGATATATCCTCAGACAGAAAGTGGCAAGAAGCATTCTGAGAAACTGCATTGCTGTGCGTGAGAGCAACGCACAAATTTACACTTTTCTCTTCAGCGATCAGTTTGCTAAGGCGGTTTGCTTGGAATCTGCTCTGGGATTCTTCTTAGCGCAATGAAGCTTACGGTGACAAAGCAAGTCTCCTCAGAGGAAAACTGGAAAGAAGCCCTCTCAGAAACTTCTCTGTGATGTCTGAATTCTTCTCACAGAGTAACACTTATGTTTCATGGAGCACGCCACTAACACTGTCTTTGAAGAAACTGAGAAGTTCTAACTTGGATGGCATAGAGGTCGACGCTGGTAAAGGGGATATCCTCAGTGAAAACCAGGAAAGAAGCTTTCTGAGAAACTTCTTTGTGATCTGTGAATTCGTTTCACAGAGTTACATCTTTGTCCTCAAGAAGCAGTTTCTAGCACTCTTTTCGTACAATGTGCAAGTTGATATTTGGCAGCCAACCGGGGCCCAGGGTGAAAAAGGAAATATCATCACATAATAACTAGAGGGAAGCTATCTGAGAGATTGCTTTCTGATATGTGACTTCATCACACAGAGTTCCACACATTGCTTCTTGGCAGAGTTTGCTAAGGCTGTTGTTTTGGATTCTGCGAAGTGATATTTGGGAGCTCATTGAGGGCTATGGTGAAAAAGGATATATCCTCAGACAGAAAGTGGCAAGAGGCATTCTGAGAAACTGCATTGCTGTGTGTGAGTGCACCTCACAGAGTTACACTTTTCTCTTCAGCTATCAGTTTGCTAAGGCAGTTTGCTTGGAATCTGCTATGGGATTCTTCTTAGCACAATGAAGCTTACGGTGACAAAGCAAGTGTCGTCAGAGGAAAACTGGAAAGAAGCTTTCTTAGAAACTTCTCTGTGATGTGTGAATTCATCTCACAGAGTTACACGTATTTTTCATGGAGCAGGCCACTAACCCTGTCTTTGAGGAAATTGAGAAGTTCTAACTTGGATGGCATAGAGTCCTACGCAGGTAAATGGGATATCTTCAGTGAAAAACGGGAAAGAAGCTTTCTGAGAAACTTCTTTGTGATCTGTGAATTCGACTCACAGAGTTACATCTTTGTACTCAAGAAGCAGTTTCAAAGACTCTTTTCGTACAATCTGCAAGTTGATATTTGGCAGCCAATTGGGGCCCATGGTGAAAAAGGAAATATCATCATATAATAACTAGAGGGAAGCTATCTGAA
>NW_022302645.1:0-4809 GCF_002776525.5 Piliocolobus tephrosceles | reverse complement strand
AGGTCTGATTTCAAATGCCAACTATTGACCCTTTTCACCTTTTCCATTATTAATTGGATAAAGACTCTTCAGATTTGATTGCTATACTGTGACCAATATTTAAAATGGAATTTTTGAAATATAATGAGAAAAAGAGCTCCTCATGTGTTTAAGCTTCGATAGCCACACATTTCATCACGCAGCAACTCAGAAGCTTATACAGTCAAATGCACGTGGAATTATCAATGATACTGTTTCCTTTGTGCAAGAAGAAAACTGGTCTGACAAAAAAACAAAAAGAGAAACAAACAAAAACAAAAAAAGAAAATGGAACAAAAAACACATTCAAATTCACCAATCAGAAAGCTGACATCATTTAAAGCAAATGAAATGCTTCTTTCTTGTAGCTTTCTTTAACCAATATCTCATTATTCTGATCTCAATTCCATTCCCTGAAGCCATGAGCCACTCTCTTGAGTTTTTTTTTTTTTTGTCAACAGGTGATGTAAGAATGAGAATAACATGTGCTGAGATGTCTATCTGATGTCAATAATTTCATTTTAATAAAAATTTGTTTTCCCATTTTTATTTGATACGTGTGATGATGTATTCCTGGAATTGAAGTGAACCTTCTTTATATTTTCTTTTATTAATAAAGATATCTATTGAAACACAGTCTAAAAGGTTTTTATAAAATGAAAACAAGGTGTCAAACCTATTACTTAGGCAAACCACTAATTTTTATGAAGATTAAAATTCAATACAGAATGCACATTTATTCATATTACACTGTGCCCATGAGGGAGAAATCAGTCTCTGCAATAAACAAAACTTTATGCCTTGTTGGAAAGCTCAAATCTCAAAAACCAAAGGCAACTTCACATTTTGTGACGCAGAACAAATACCGCAACCCCATTATGTATCTTCGATATTCTACCCTGTTGGGCAAATTCTGAGACTCTTTCATAGATCCTAAGTCTATCACCATAATGTTTTTTTTTTGTTTCAACTGCATGGTATCAATATCTCATTAAATAGCTATTGTTTCCTACTCTGGTCTGCAAGGTATACCTTTCTCTTTGTTAAGTATAGCATGGTCTCTCCTCTCTCAGTGTCCAAAAACTTCTCTTTCCTTGCTCACTAGGAGATAATTTCTTGGGGGTCTTAAGTTTCACTCATGTATAAATCATAAATTTGCTATATTAAGAAACACAGATATTGTAGTCACTCAGCTACTGGCTGGTATTCATTCATCTCCTTTTTCCCTAAAATAAAGGACAAGGGCTTTTTAAACATTCTGAGTCTGTAGTCTTACTTTCCACAAGATAAAATGCATCCGAAATAATGCTTCCCAAATAATATTGCTAAATAATCCAACTAACGTAGTATGTGTAATACTGGCATTTTTTATTATACTTGAAGTTCTGAAATACATTTGTGGAACGTGCAGGTTTGTAACACAGGTATACGCATGCCATGGTAGTTTGCTACACCCATCAACCCATCATCTGCATTAGGTATTTCACCTAATGCTACCACTCCCATAGCCTCCCCACCCTTTGACAGGCCGTGGTGTGTGATGTTCCCCTCCCTGGGTCCATGTGTTCTCATTGTTCAGCTCCCACTTATGAGTGAGAACATGTGGTGTTTGGTTTTCTGTTCCTGTGTTAGTTTGCTGAGAATGATCATTTCCAGCTTCATCCATGTCCCTGCAAAGGACATGAACTCATCCTTTTCTATGGTTGCATATTATTCCATGGTGTGTATGTGCCACATTTTCTTTATCCAGTCAATCATTGATAGGCATTTGGGTTGGTTCCAGGTCTTTGCTATTCTGAACACTGCTGCAATAAACATACGTGTGCATGTGTCTTTACAGCAGAATGATTTGTAATCCTTTGAGTATATACCCAGTAATGGGATTGTTGAGTCTAATGGTATTTCCGGTTCTAGATCCTTGAGGAATCACCACACTGTCTTCCACAATGGTTGAATTAATTTACACTCCCACCAACTGTGTAAAAGGGTTCCTATTTCTCCACATCCTCTCTGGCATCTGTTGTTTCCTCACTTTTTAATGATCACCATTCTAACTGGCATGAGGTGGTATCTCATTGTGGTTGTGCATTTCTCTAATGACAAATGATGATCTTTTTTTCACATGTTTGTTGACTGCATGAATGTCTTATATTGAGAAGTGTCTGTTCATATTCTTCACCCACTTTTTGATGGGTTTGTTTTTTTCTTTTAAATTTGTTTAAATTCTTCATAGAGTCTGGGTATTAGCTCTTTGTCAGATGGACAGATTTCAAAAAATTTCTCCCATTCTGTAGGTTGCCTGTTCACTCTGATGATAGTTTCTTTTGCTGTGCAGAAGGTCTTTAGTTTAATTAGATCCCATTTATCAATTTTGGCTTTTATTGCCATTGCTTTTGGTGTTTTAGTCATCAAGTCTTTGCCCATGCCTCTGTCTTGAATGGTATTGCCTAGGTTTTCTTCTACGGTTTTTATGGTTTTAGGTCTTAACGTTTAAGTCTTTAATCCATCTTGAGTAAATTTTTGTAGAAGGTATAAGGAAGGGGTCCAGTTTCAGTTTTCTGCATATGGCTAAACTGTTTCAAAAACCAAGAAACTAATTTTGGAGAGGATAAATAATTTATCGCATACTATACAAGTGATAAAACCAGAACTTAAGGAAGGCCTGATTCTCAGAACCCCTGTTGGAACATCATGTTTCTCCTTTGATTAAAATACCCATTATATAGTTGTAGTGCTCTCTTCCAAGAAAATGTAGTCTTCCAGGTAATTGGTCTGAAAGTTTCTTTGTAGAGCAAACGACTTTGTAGAGAAAATAGCTTTGAAAAGTCTGTTGAGGGGCAGAACTCGGAAAGCATGCTAAGGCAGAAAGAGAAAGACACCTGGCTCAGTAAAGAAAAGAGGGAGGAAGCTAAAGAGCTTAGCAACGTCAGGGGGTAGGGTAAAGGGAGTGGGTGGTAGCTGGATGCTAGAAAGAATGAACAAAGACTTTAAGGAAAGTCTGTCTCCTGGAGTTGATGGTGGTATGAATATACTTTTTGTGCAAAATCTATAGTAAATCTCAGATTGCGCTCTATTTTAAAGAGGTTTTTTTTTTCTAAAGAATGTATGATATAAATGATGAATTGATGGGTGCTGATGAGTTGATGCGTGCAGCACACCAACATGGCACAGATATACATATGTAACAAACCTGCATGTTATGCACATGTACCCTAGAACTTAAAGTATAAAAAAAAAAAAAAAAAGAATGTGGAGAAATGTCAAGTACTGGTGCAAGGATAGACTACAACAGCTGATGCCCACTGGGCATCTGACGTTTGGTATCATACCCATCACAGAAATATGCTGAAAATAGATGAAAAGAGAAAAGCCATAACTTCTGCTGTCAAGGAACTTAAAATGTAGTTGAAATATGGAATAAAACTTAGAATATGTATTTAATATTTTAACTGGCTAGATTGGTGTTATGTGAATAATGTAGATAGATCCATTAGGGCCCTTACAAGGATTTAAATACATTTTAATGATATGTAAATAATATTAATGCCAATTTTTACCAAAAAAAAGTATAAAAAGAGCAAAGATATAGATTTCTAAAATATATAAAAATAGTTTCTCTTTTTTATGTTACTAGATAAATATGGATTCCACTTTGATTTGAGGCCACAAGAATCATTTTGCTAATATCACAAGCTAGGATTGCTTCATGAGGCAAAAATACCTACAATTTAGCATATGAATAAGAAGTCTCAATTTGTGTCCAACTCTAGTTATTTTAATTAAATAGATTAATTCTGTTCTCAGAATCAATGTTAGCAATCGTGTGAACACAAGAAACAAAGGAAGTAAATGGAAAAATCTCTTCCTTCTATATTTTGCCATGAAAGAAACCAGGCCAGTGAAAGTGCTTTCTGGAGCTATCTAGATGCAGAGAATTTTCCAGCTGAGCCCTCTCTAATTGCATTCACAGAATAGGCATGATGTGTGACAGGCTTAGCAGCCTATCACAATCTAAAGAATTCAGAGAAAAATAAAGCAGAAATCGAAAGAAAAAAACGAAATGTAATTTTAACAGCGGGCTTAATTTTTTTCCTAAAGTAATACACTCTAACATGTTCCATGGTAATAAGAACTAGTTTTGTATTCTTGTGTGTTCTATTATATTCTGTCACGAGAACTATTTTTCAGAGAACTATATCTAAAAGTATTGTTATATTTTTCTTTATCATTCTAATGGCAGAGATTATACTTCCAGGCACACAACATTTTTCAAAAAAAAAAAAGATAATCATTTCTTTTGAGAAGGTCTCTAATGAGGGCAGTGTGTGAAGGGGGAGAAAGTATACATTCACTTTTGTGACAAATATTTTAATGCACAGAATATTATGGACCATTAATCCATTTGTATGTCAGGCTTAGGCTGACTACCACGGGACTTTGGAAAATATCATACTCTATATTGGTTTCTTTCTCCAAAAGGACAATTATTCATCTGGTGGAATATGGAAGAATACAAATTGAAAGTAGAAATTTACTCTGCCAAACTACATATTGAAGAATTTCTCCAAGCAATTTCTGTAAACACTCATCTTTAAGCACTGTATGATACAATTGCCATAATTAATTAGCTTTATGGGACTGTACTCGAGAAAGAAATTAAAGTAACTGTTTCTGATAATCATTATTATTGTAGCTAAAATTATAAACTATGCTGCTCTGATTACGTCAAGCTTCCCACAGTAAGTGAAATAAATATTTCTAGAAGTCATTAAGCTTTCCATAGGGTAAAAG
>NW_022302642.1:0-2343 GCF_002776525.5 Piliocolobus tephrosceles | reverse complement strand
GTCATTTTAAAAAGGAGTGCCGTAAACTATCTAATAGAAGTGACTCTTCCAAAGTAGGATTTAAAAAGCTTCCTACTGAGCCCTGTCGTCGTTGCGGCAGAGGGCAACACTGGACTAATGAATGTCACTCTAAAGTGGACAAAAATGGTAATTCTCTCACCTCTGGATCGGGAAACTTGCAGAGGTGCCCTTCAGCTTGGGGCCCCTACAACAATACAAGCCCTCTTCATTTACAATTTCCAGTCAGCTCAGGGGTCCAGCGTCAGCAAGCCAGTCAGCCAATGTTAACCCCCAATTTTCATTAGCTCAGCTTTTCTCTGCTACTTCCGATAGCGCCGCTGCTGATTTGGCTGTTTTGCAGGCTGTTGAACTCACCCCAGAAATGGGAGTTGTTAAATTGGCTACAGGTGTTTTTGGGCCATTACCTCCACATACTGTTGGATTGCTTATAGGATGCAGTAGTAGCATTTTACAGGGTTTACAAGTTCATTTGGGTGTTATAGATTCGGATTATAAAGGGGAAATTCAAATTATGGCTCAGGCTCATAAATCTATATCCCTGAAAGAGGGGCAGCAAATTGCACAACTCCTTTTACTACCCTATTTTCAGTTTCCTTCCTGGAGGCAAAAAAGAACCGGAGGTTTTGGAAGCACGGGTAAACATATTTTTTGGGAAACTCTAGTAACTCAACAAAAACCCTTGTTTCCCCTCGAAGTAGAGGGACAAATTTTTCAGGGCTTGGTTGACGCTGGAGCTGATGTTTCCATTATTGCCTCTGATCAATGGCCTTTACAGTGGCCTAAGCAGCCTGTTGCTGTTTCTCTTACAGGATTAGGTACCGCCTCTGAGGAGTATCAAAGTTCTTAAACCTTGAATTGTCGAGGGCCGGATGGTCAAATGGCCCAAGTCCAGTTTTATATTGTTCCTATTGCCCTAAATTTATGGGGGCAAAATTTATTGCAACAATTTGGAGCTTTTGTTTCTATTCCTCATGTCTCTAATTCAGCCAAAAGTATGATGTTCCGCATGGGCTACAATCCCCTTGAAAAATCTTTAAACATGTAGCCACTCTTCACCAGCCTCAAGCCCTTCCCTTGACATGGAAAACTAATACTCCTGTATGGGTTGAACAGTGGCCTTTAACACGTGAGAAGCTTAAGGCCTTGGAAAACTTAGTTCAGGAACAATTATCCCTAGGTCATATAGAACCTAGTACTTCTCCATGGAATTCCCCTGTCTTTGTGATAAAAAAAAAAAAAAAAAAAAAGTAAATGGAAACTATTAACAGATCTTCCTGCTATTCTTTTCTTTTCTTTTTTTTTTTTTTTTTTATTATACTTTAAGTTCTAGGGTATATGTGCATAATGTGCAGGTTTGTTACATATGTATACATGTGCCATGTTGGTGTGCTGCACCCATCAACTTGTCAGCACCCATCAGTTCATCATTTATATCAGGTATAACTCTCCAATGCAATCCCTCCGCCCTCCCCCCTCCCCATGATAGGCCCCATTGTGTGATGTTCTCCTTCCCGAGTCCAAGTGAGCTCATTGTTCAGTTCCCACCTATGAGTGAGAACATGCGGTGTTTGGTTTTCTCTTCTTGTGATAGTTTGCTAAGAATGATGGTTTCCAGCTATATCCATGTCCCTACAAAGGACGCAAACTCATCGTTTTTTATGGCTGCATAGTATTCCATGGTGTATATGTGCCACATTTTCTTAATCCAGTCTGTCACTGATGGACATTTGGGATGATTCCAAGTCTTTGCTAATGTGAATAGTGCCACAATAAACATACGTGTGCATGTGTCTTTGTAGTAGAATAATTTATAATCCTTTGGGTATATACCCAGTAGTGGGATGGCTGGGTCATATGGTACATCTAGTTCTAGATCCTTGAAGAATTGCCATACTGTTTTCCATAATGGTTGAACTAGTTTACAATCCCACCAACAGTGTAAAAGTGTTCCTATTTCTCCACATCCTCTCCACACCTGTTGTTTCCTGATTTTTTAATGATTGCCGTTCTAACTGGTGTGAGATGGTATCTCATTGTGGTTTTGACTTGCATTTCTCTGATGGCCAGTGATGATGAGCATTTTTTCATGTGTCTGTTGGCTGTATGAATGTCTTCTTTTGAGAAATGTCTGTTCATATCCTTTGCCCACTTTTTGATGGGGTTGTATGTTTTTTTCTTGTATATTTGTTTGAGTTCTTTGTAGATTCTGGAAATTAGCCCTTTGTCAGATGAGTAGATTGCAAAAATTTTCTCCCATTCTGTAGGTTGCCTGTTCACTCTGATGGTAGTTTCTTTTGCTGTGCAGAAGCTCTTTAGTTTAAT
>NW_022302641.1:0-2402 GCF_002776525.5 Piliocolobus tephrosceles | reverse complement strand
CAAACAGGGTCTGGAGTGGACCTCAAGCAATCTCCAACGGACCTATAGCTGAGGGTCCTGACTGTCAGAAGGAAAACTATCAAACAGGAAGGACACCTACACGAAAACCCCATCAGTACGTCACCATTATCAAAGACCAGAGACAGATAAAACCACAAAGATGGGGAAAAAGCAGGGCAGAAAAGCTGGAAATTCAAAAAATAAGAGCGCATCTCCCCCTGCAAAGGAGCACAGCCCATCACCAGCAATGGATCAAAGTTGGTCAGAGAATGACTTTGACGAGATGAGAGAAGAAGGCTTCAGTCCATCAAACCTCTCAGAGCTAAAGGAGGAATTACGTACCCAGCGCAAACAAACTAAAAATCTTGAAAAAAGAGTGGAAGAATTGACAGATAGACTAATTAATGCAGAGAAGGTCATAAACGAAATGACAGAGATGAAAACCATGACACGAGAAATACGTGATAATTTAAAGTGATTTTGTATTTCTTCGAGGATGTTGAGTGATGATTTATTAAGTTTTGTTCAAATTGAGATTTCCTGAAAATATTAAAATTAGCTTATTCACTAATAGTTTTTGTGTTAATATGAGTATAAATTTTTAGGAGATTGTACATATATATGTATGTTTCCCTATCTTTACGTTCTTACTCATGGCTCTAGATATGCAACTCTTATTCTCCTTTCTTTATAATAAAGTGGTGATTTAATTTAAATGTATTCTCAACTGAATGCATAGTCCTTTGGAGACCCAACTTTATGCAAATGTTTTTCTACCAAACTACCTATCTTAAGTGGGATCTAGGCTTAATTTTCCTGTCTTCTTTGAAGTGTATAAAAATGAAAGTCATGTTCACTGAGGTTAAGGAAGTATGTTAAAGACGAATTTTCAGTCAATTATATTGGCTGAAAAGTATTCCGCCAATATTCCATATTTGGCTTCTTGCTTTATTATTTTTGTTTGTAGATGTCAGGATTTTTAAGTATTCTCCCAGACGCTATACATTAAAAATTTTGTTGTGGTTGTTATTGCTTTATTCATCATTACTCATAATATGATATCACTGATAGGTAGCCAAGGCTATCTAATTTGTTGGAAACAGACAATCAAAAGTACATGATGCCTTTCTGTGAGGAGACTAGAAACTTTGTGTATGGAAGTCTCTACCCAATGTAAACTCATGCAAATCGCCAGAGTAAGTTTTCACAGCAATTTGAAGTGCTATTTGGCAGTGTCTAGTAAAATTTAAAACTTGTATAAAATATATCAGCAATTCTACCTCCTGATATAGAAAGTATTTTATACAAGTAAAAAAAATTTATTTTAAAAAGTTTATTACCACCTTATTTGAACTATAAAGTACTAGAAAACAAAATGTTCATCTTAGAAAAATTTTTAAAAAAGAATAAACTTGAACAATATATATTAACATGATTAGATCTTAAAACCAATTGATGTGGTTTATTTTATTTAAAAATACAGCTGAAATATGACATGACATATTACATCACATACACCTTGAAAAACATAGAACACAATAATATGTATTGTTTTTACATCTATGTATGTATGTGAAAACAATATGAAAGCATTATTGGTAAGTTGATTAAGTACATAACAAGCTCGAGCTACTTAAAGGAAGGTGTTTGGGAATGAGATGGGTTGATGATGCAGAAAATAAAGCTTATTTTTATTAATTTTAAAGCATAAACAGCTACTTTAGATCGTTCATTACAGAATAATTGTACTTTTTGATCATTATTTTCTCCTAAATGGCCCTAAACATTAATAAAAAATAGGTAGTAGACTTAGTTTCAAGTAAGGTGGAAAAAAGGAGCACAGCATTGACTTATATGGTTACAGAATATTATGTAATTAAGTACAATTTATCACTTTTCATTAGCATATTGTGTAGTAGTTCTGCATTGATCTAAAAACCAGTATGAATATTCATTTTCAGTACATGAATTTAATGAACTCAAGTTATATAATTTTTTAATCATACTAAATTTATTCTCAAAGGAAAGTACTATTTTATGACTATCTTAAAATCATCTTTGCACAAGATCTCTTCAATGCATGCTTAGTGTTAGGGATTCTATTATGCATGTTTATTGTTGTTCATCACAAAGAAGGATAAATTAAAACACACATATTTTATGCTTCTTTGTAAATTAGAAACAAACATTTTAATATTATAAATATGTCCTATTTTGTCTTACACTTCTAAGAACATTATGTTCTAAGAACATATGAAAATATGTCCTATTTTGTCCTATTTGGTCTTACACTTCTAAGAACATTATAAAATCCTTTATTCTTTGAACTTAAAGTTTATTTATCCATAATTTTGTTATATACAAGATGCCTGATAGAAATGTGAAGTACAAAAAACTTTTAA
>NW_022302640.1:0-1022 GCF_002776525.5 Piliocolobus tephrosceles | reverse complement strand
GGAGCATTTAGTCCATTTACATTTAAGGTTAATATTGTTATGTGTGAACTTGATCCTGCCATTATGTTATTAACTGGTTATTTTGCTCATTAGTTGATGCAGTTTCTTCCTAGCCTCGATGGTCTTTACATTTTGGCATGTTTTTGCAATGGCTGGTACCGGTTGTTCCTTTCCATGTTTAGGGCTTCCTTCAGGGTCTCTTGTAAGGCAGGCCTGGTGGTGACAAAATCTCTAAGCATTTTCTTATCTGTAAAGAATTTTATTTCTCCTTCACTGATGAAACTTAGTTTGGCTGGATATGAAATTCTGGGTTTAAAACTCTTTTCTTTAAGAACGTTGAATATTGGTCCCCACTCTCTTCTGGCTTGTAGAGTTTCTGCCGAGAGATCTGCTGTCAGTCTGATGGGCTTCCCTTTGTGGGTAACCCGACCTTTCTCTCTGGCTGCCCTTAAGATTTTTTCCTTCATTTCAACTTTGGTGAATCTGGCAATTATGTGTCTTGGAGTTGCTCTTCTGGAGGAGTATCTTTGTGGCATTCTCTGTATTTCCTGAATTTGAATGTTGGCCTGCCCTGCTAGGTTGGGGAAGTTCTCCTGGATGATATCCTGTAGAGTGTTTTCCAGTTTGGTTCAATTTTCCCCCTCACTTTCAGGCACCCCAATCAGACGTAGATTTGGTCTTTTTACATAATCCCATACTTCTTGCAGGCTTTGTTCATTTCTTTTTCTTCTTTTTTCTTTTGGTTTCTCTTCTCGCTTCATTTCATTCATTTGATCCTCCATCGCTGATACTCTTTCTTCCAGTTGATCGAGTTGGTTACTGAAGCTTGTGCATTTGTCACGTATTTCTCGTGTCATGGTTTTCATCTCTGTCATTTCGTTTATGACCTTCTATGCATTAATTAATCTAGCTGTCAATTCATCCACTCTTTTTTCAAGATTTTTAGTTTCTTTGCGCTGGGTACGTAATTCCTCCTTTAGCTCTGAGAGGTTTGATGGACTGAAGCCTTCTTCTCTCATCTC
>NW_022302639.1:0-2031 GCF_002776525.5 Piliocolobus tephrosceles | reverse complement strand
GATCCACCCGTCTCGGCCTCCCAAAGTGCTGGGATTACGGGCCATAATCACAATTTTAAATAAGCTGTCCTGTGGGGTCCTCTATGGAGGCCCAGCTCTGTCTGAGTGGGACACTGGGCTCGGGAGGTGACCGTTTCGGGACAGTCTGTCCTGGGGCTCACGAGGCCAGCCTGACCCTCCTTCCAGGGTCAGGGTGATGGAGGGAACTGGGGGGCATATGGGCAGGTGGGCCCCTTCCATCACTGCCCCCTAGGAGGAACGGCGACAGTCCAGGAGGGGACGGTGGGAGGGGAGAGCAACCAAGGTTTGTGTAGAGGGCATGGGCGGGGCCCTGCAGCCCGGCACCCTGTGGGAGTCCCCGGGGGGCAGGCCTAGGCCAGAAGGGCTCTGGAAAGAGCAGGGCTGGGGGCAGGCGCCACATGCAGGCAGGGTCCAGCTCCTGGAACAGAGGAGTCAGTGCTGGGGGTGGGGGAAGGCGTTCCCTTGCTGACAGTGGAATCTGGGACCCTCAGACCACTGGCGCTTCCCGCCACTGCTGTCTGCACCTGCCCTGCACTCTGCACCCTCACTGGGTTGGAGTCTGGGACAGGGCACGCTGGAGCGGGAGCATCCCCATACCTGGGACTCTCGGGTCGGCGGGAGGTCTTCAGGCCTGGGACCCTGTCTTGGCAGTGGGGTTTGGGGCTCAACAGAAGGAGTGATTCTGCCTCGGTCCAATCACTGAGGGGCCTCAACTCCCTTCCTGGAGCCCCGGCAGGCGTCTTTGGGCTTCCCTGCCACACAGAGGTGGGGGATGCTGACCTGGCAGCAGGCAGCGTGAGGCCGCGCGAGGGCTGCCTGTAGAGACGGGGGCCACTGCCAGTCCAGGAGAGATTCAGAGGGCGGCTGGCTCGGCCCGGCCACGATCGACCCCGGGAGGCTCTTCCGAGGCGCATAAAACTGCTTGTTCTCCCAGTTAGAAAAATGGCCCTGCTCCGGGATAACGGATTGATTTTCCTCTTTAGGAATATTCACAAACGCCAGTTCCAAGAACAGATCAATCCCAGCCTCCTCACAAGTCAGCCATGGGGAGGGGGAGCAGCCAAATGCGATCCCCCCATGGCAGGGCCCACCCAGCCTCCTCTCAGCCCCCCTGTGCACCCTCAGACACTGTGCCAGGGCGGGGAAGGGATGCTAGGGGCAGGGGCCGGGCCTGCGCTCGGGGGCTCCCCGTCAGGCCGCAACAGACAGCCCTGAACAGGCTAGCAGGTGAGTGTCTAGGTCCCACCGAGCGAGGTCTCCAGTGCTGTGTGACTCTGGACAGGTCTCTGGACTTCTCTGGGTGCTAAAATAAGAGCACAAGTCCAGCCCCTGGACGGAAGGGCCTGTATCAGGTCCCAGGAAAGCTCTCAGCTGTTCTTCCAACCCACTCCCCACAGTGACCAGGTGACCAAGTTCTGGCCCTGCCAAAACCTCCTCTGCAGCCCCCAGGAGGAGCTGGCCTGCCTGACCTCCTCTCCCTCCTCCCTACCTCCCCACACCATGCTGTTTCAAGCTTCTTCAGTCAGCCTAAAGAACTCCTATTCATTCTTCAAAACCCTCTGCAGTTGCCCCTTCCCAGGGAGGACTGTGCTTCTCCCGTTTGGGGAGCTCCATCCTGGTACCTGTGCACCAAGAACTTGCCCCTGGCAGGTCCCCTCACTCCTCCAGCCCACAGGGATGGAGGGCTTGCAGAACAGACGGCGGGGGCCCCGGCTCCTCCAGCACAAGCAAAGACCCAGGTTCCCAGAGCAGGTAGTAAACAAGTCTCACGTGTTTTCTTCTTTGTCTATTTAAGTGCTTATCTGTTCAGCTGAGCTCACATTTTTTTTTTTTTTTTTTTTGAGACAGAGTCTTGCTCTGTCGCCGAGGCTGGAGTGCAGTGGCCGGATTTCAGCTCACTGCAAGCTCCGCCTCCCGGGTTTACGCCATTCTCCTGCCTCAGCCTCCCAAGTAGCTGGGACTACAGGTGCCCGCCACCTCGCCCGGCTAGTTTTTTTTTTTTTGTATTTT
>NW_022302637.1:0-2731 GCF_002776525.5 Piliocolobus tephrosceles | reverse complement strand
TTTTCCTCCATTTGTTCTATTATAGTTCATGCTTAGTTATAAAATAACTTAATTATAAGCTTAAAAATAAGCTTAAAATAAGCTTAATTATATACTTTATTTTATTATTTATTGATTTTTTGTTTTTGCTTTTCTGAGACAGGGTCTTGCTCTGTTGCCCAGGCTAAAATGCAGTGGTGCAATCATGGCTAACTGCAACTTCCATCTCCCAGGCTCCAGTGATCCTCCCATCTCAGCCTTCTGAGTAGTCGGGACTATAGGCATGTACCACCATGTCCAGCTAATTTTTGTGTTTTTTGTAGAGATAGGGGTCTCACTGTGTTACCCAGGTTGGTCTTGAACTCCTGGGCTCCAGTGATCCACCTGCCTCCCCTCCCAAAGTGCTAGGATTACAGGTTGAGCCACCGCGCCTGGTCTATTTGTTTAAAGTAATTGCTGAACTCTTTGAATAGTTTTGCTTGCATTTTTAATGGTGACACATTTTCTACAAATTAGGAATTTTATAGAAATGTTATCTCCAATCTTCTACTTTTTGTACCACTTATTTCTTTTTCTCAGTTTAATTGTATTAGTTAGGTTAAGTAGAAATGTTATTAGGTATCCTTCGTATGGGGCGTTCTTGCCCCTGAATTAAATGGGAATGTGAGTTAATCTCTTTTGTAGTGATGAGTGAATGGGAAGGATCTTTGTATTCTTCCCATCCTTGCACTGTGATGGTTAGACATGTAAGAAGACATTGGGGAGACAAATAGAAAACATACCGTGAACGGGGCTTCTGGCAAAATCCCTCTTGGCTCCACCCGAGCTGGTGATCTCAGGCTTCCTGTATAGGATAATACATGTCTTTTCATACTCACTAGTTGCTCATTCATTCATGATTTTATAAGATGAATAAATTAGTAGTTTACCTACAGAAAGTGGCAGGCGGTGTTCATGAACTTGGAGGGAGGGGAACGACTACAGTCTACCCTGTGTCTCACAGCTGAAGGGAGCTTGGGATGTAACAAGGCGTACTTGCTTCTCTCTCCTGGCTTAGTGGCCAGAGGTAGCAGTGTGTAAGCGGTTAAGCCCATGGCAGTTTAGGGTACCCAAAGCTTCTCCTTTATATTTGAAGCTGAGTTAAACTCAGATAAACTGCATTCTATTGCCTAGGCCAGAGTGCAGTGTTGTGATCATAGCTCCCTGCAGCCTCAGAGTCCTGGGCTCAAGGAATCCTTTTGCCTCAGCCTCCTGAGTAGCTGGGATTACAGGTGCGTGACACTACACCTGGCTAATGTTTTATTTTTTGTAGAGACAGGATCTCACCATGTTGCTTAGGCTGGCCTCAAGTGATGCTCCCGTCTGGCCTCCCAAAGTGCTAGGACTACAGGAGTAAGCCACCGTAAGGAGTAAGCCACCGTAAGGAGTAAGCCTTGGATCTTAAACGTAATTTTAAAAAGCTGAACTTCGTGTACCTTTTCAAACTTCACAAGGAGCGTCTTTCAAAAAATGCTAATCTAAGTCATTAATATAATTTGAATATTTATAATAGAAAATTATTCAATTAGGCGACTACAGTCATTTTTCAGGAGAAATTAGTGATAGTATAATTTTTTTGTCCAGGATGCAATGTCCTGCTGAATCTATCACGCATTACTGTCTTTCCTTAGAATATTTACTTTTTGCATATTCCTTAGAATATGCAAAAAGTAAACAAATAGCATCTCTTTATGCCAGAAATTTAGATGTCAACAAAACTGCGTGGCTTCCTGGGGAACTCTGCAATTTTTGCTTCATGAATGGGCAGGAGCCCAGCAAGTCCTGCCTCTTTGCTTTTGTCCACACTTAACAGGCTGGCACCCTGAGGAGTTATTTAATTTAGAAAAGTGCTCCCAGTACTGCCTTCTACTCTTTATCTTAAATAGGCAAGTCTTCCTCCTAAGAAAAGAAATCAGAAGAAGCTCCCTGGTGAAAAGAAAGCTTATCAACCACCGAGTCCCCAGGAGAAGCTGTTTCCTGCCTAATGGTAGGAATTATCTGTCTGAGCTTTTCGCTGTTACTGCAAAGACGCTTGGGCACACTCAAGCTTTCAAGAAGCTGTGTATCCTCTGCCCTGTCATGGGAACCTGAGCTGGCTGTTTTGCTGAGTCAAAGCATTGGACACTGCAGTCAGCTACTTCAAGCCGCTGGCTTTCCCCTTTCGATTGTTTCTTTCATCTTTACCCTCAAAATCTCATCCATTCTTCAGTCTGTGCTCAAATGTACCTTCGTCCTTGAGACCTGGGAAGGCTTCCTGTGTCCACTTCTCTATTCTCACGTTTGCTCTGTGTTATCTGTTTATACCTCTTGTTTTCATGGAACAAAGCTTGGGCTTTGGAGGTCGACCTTGGTTCAGATCCTGGCTCTGTGTCTCACTGTGTGAAGACGCTGGACAGATGTCTTGATTTTTATGATCCTCTGTTTCCTCATTTATAAAATAGAGATAATAATGCCAAATGGGCCGGGCGAGGTGGCTCAAGCCTGTAATCCCAGCACTTTGGGAGGCCGAGACGGGCGGATCACGAGGTCAGGAGATCGAGACCATCCTGGCTAACACGGTGAAACCCCGTCTCTACTAAAAATACAAAAAAAAAAACTAGTCGGGCGAGGTGGCGGGCGCCTGTAGTCCCAGCTACTCAGGAGGCTGAGGCAGGAGAATGGCGTAAACCCGGGAGGCGGAGCTTGCAGTGGCCAGATCTCAGCTCACTGCAAG
>NW_022302636.1:0-2500 GCF_002776525.5 Piliocolobus tephrosceles | reverse complement strand
GGCTGGAGTGCAATGGCACGATCCCAGCTCACTGCAACCTCTGCCTCCTGGGTTCAAGTGATTCTCCTACCTCAGCCTCCCAAGTAGCTGGGATTACAGGCACCCGCCACCATGCCCAGATAATTTTTGTATTTTTAGTAGAGATGGGGTTTCACCGTGTTAGCCAGGATTGTCTCAATTTCGTGACTTTGTGATCCGCCCGCCTCGGCCTCCTAAAGTGCTGGGATTACAGGCGTGAGCCACGGCGCCCGGCCCTCCCCTTCACTTTCTAAGGCATCATTTGATTTGATACTAGTTCATTGCAGTCAGATTTTGCTCAGTTTTTTCTTGTCTGTTTCCTTCCTTCCTTCCTTCCTTCCTTCCTTCCTTCCTTCCTTCCTTCCTTCCCTCCTTCCTTCCCTCCTTCCTCCCTTTCTCCCCTCCCTCCCCTCCCTCCCCTCCCCTCCCCTTCCCTTCCCTTCCCTCCCCTCCTGTCCTCTCCCCTCCCCTCTCCTCTCCTCTCCTTTTTCTGCTTTTGGAGTTTTGCTCTTGTCACCCAGGCTGGAGTGCAGTGGCACGATCTCAGCTCACCGCAACCTCTGCCTCCTGGGTTCAAGCGATTCTCCTCTCTCAACCTCCCGAGTAGTTGGGATTACAGCCACCCGCCACCATGTCTGGCTAATTTTGTATTTTTAGTAGAGACGGGATTTCTCCATGTTAGTCAGGCTGATCTTTAACTCCTGACCTCAGGTGATCTGCCCCCTTGGACTCCCAAAAGTACTGGGATTACAGGCGTGAGCCACCACACCTGGCCTGGTCTGTGTTTCTGTTACTGCTGTCAGTTTCTTGTTCAGGTTCACAAATTTGTTATATATACATAACAAATATAATATACATATATATACTTTTTAAATTTTTTCTTGAGACAGAGCCTCACTCTGTCTCCAAGACTGGAGTACAGTGACACGATCTCGGATCACTGCAACCTCCGCCTCCCGTGTTCAAGCAATTCTTGTGCCTCAGCATTCTGAGTAGCTGGGATTACAGGTGTGTACCACAACGCCCAGCTAATTTTTGTATTTTTAGTAGAGATGGAGTTTTGCCATGTTACCCACGCTGGTCTCAAACTCCTGAGCTCAAGTGATCCACCTGCCTTGGCCTCCCAAAGTATTGGGGTTACAGGCATGAACCACGGCACCCAGGCTACAGATATATATACTCTTAATTACAATCTGTACCAGCCTGGGCAACATGGTTAAACCCGGTCTCTACAAAAAATTACAAAAATTAGGCTGGGCACGGTGGCTCCCAGCACTTTGGGAGGCCGAGGCGGGCGGATCACAAGGTCAAGAGATCAAGACCATCCTGGCTAACACAATGAAACCCCGTCTCTGCTAAAAATACAAAAAATTAGCCGGGCGTGTTGGCGGGCACCTGTAGTCCCACCTATTTGGGAGGCTGAGGTGGGAGAATGGCGTGAACCCGGGAGGCGGAGCTTGTAGTGAGCCAAGATTGCACCACTGCACTCCAGCCTGGGCAACAGAGCGAGACTCCGTCTCAAAAAAGAAAAAAAAAAAAAAAATCACAAAATTTAGTCAAGCAAGGTGGTGCATGCCTGTCGTGCTCTGAGCATGCGGAGCACTATATTACGTACTTTACTTCAGATAACTTTGATTGTACATGTCCACCTCTTCCATTAGACTGAGTGTAACTCCAGCGTGCTCAATAAATGCAGAGATCCTAAAATATGTTTGACTGATTTTTTTTTTCTTTTCTTTTAGAGACGGAGTCTTGCTCTGTCACCAGGCTGGAGTGCAGTGGCGTGATCTCGGCTCGCTACAACCTCTGTCTCCTGGGTTCAAGCAATTCTCCTGCCTCAGCCTCCCGAGTAGCTGGGACTACGAGCGCGCACCACCATGTCCAGCTAATTTTTGTATTTTTAGTAGAGACGGAGTTTCACTATGTTAGCCAGGATGGTCTCAATCTCTTGACCTCGTTATCTGCCTGCCTCGGCCCCCCAGAGTGCTGGAATTACAGGCGTGAGCCACCGCTCCTGGCCATTTGTGATTTTTACTAGGCTCCTCTAATGGATTCAAATTTCATTTAAGGTTACTAAGTTTAGCAAGGGTCAGCAATCCTTTTGGCCTTAGGGAACTCTAAACCTTCTATGATTTTCAGCATAGAACTTCACCAGTTTTTAAAAAAAAAAGAAGAAGAAGACAAACCTTCTAGGAAGAAGAAAAGGTTGAGAGAAAGAGAGAAATAAGAGTAGAAGTGGGAAAGAAACACACAAAGAGAAGAAACGGCCAAAGGGCAAAGCAGCAGGTAGGGATGGCACATGGTAGGGAGGGCCACAGTCCCCAGAGGCAGGTCAGGGATAGTTCAGAGTGCTGAATCCACAGGCTGCCCACACTGAGAACTTCCCTGTTGTAAATAATCATCAATGCTTTATCCTTTGTTCAGCCTCGCTACTCCCCCTGTTGATTTCTCTTGTGATGACCCAATATTCCTTCCCCCAGCA
>NW_022302634.1:0-1325 GCF_002776525.5 Piliocolobus tephrosceles | reverse complement strand
AAAGGGTCTTTATTATTATAGCTTTATAGAAAGGTTTAAAGCCAGGTCATATCAGTCCTCTAATGTTGTTCTTTAGTATTTTGTTGGCAATTCTGGGTCTTCTGCCCTTCTATACAATGTTTGTCTATACTGACAAAATACCTTTCTGTGGTTTTGCCTGAGATTGCATTGAATCTGTATATTAGATTGGGAAGAACTGACAACTTGACAGTATTGATTCTTCCTTATTAACGTGGAATAGTTCTCCATCTGTTTATTCCTTATTTGATTTCTTTCATTCAGTGTTATGGTTTTCCTTTTAGACATACATTATCTTTTCAGGTAAATTCCTAAGTATTTCATTTTTGTGAGGTGCTCATGTAAATGGTATTACGTTTTACGTTTTTTAATTTCAAATTCCATTTGTTCATTGCCAGTATATATAAAAGCAATTAACTTTCTGCTATTAATTTAGTATTCTGAAACCTTGCTATAATCATATAATAGATCCAGAATATTTGTTACTTTGAATTTTATATATTGATGAGCAAGTCTTCTGCAAAAAAAAAACCCAATATTTTTATTTTTATTTCTGTGTTTCTAATCCATATATTTTACATTTTATTTTATTGTCTCCCTGCATTTCCTAGGAATTCCAGGAAAATGTCAAAAATCAGTGGTGAGAGGAAATATTCTTGACTTGTTCTTTTTTTTTTTTTTTTTTTTTTTTCCTGAGAGGGAGTCTCACTCTGTCGCCCGGGCTGGAGTGCCGTGGCCGGATCTCAGCTCACTGCAAGCTCTGCCTACCGGGTTTACGCCATTCTCCTGCCTCAGCCTCCCGAGTAGCTGGGACTACAGGCGCCCGCCACCTCGCCCAGCTAGCTTTTTGTATTTTTTTTGGTAGAGACGGGGTTTCACCGTGTTAGCCAGGATGGTCTCGATCTCCTGACCTTGTGATCCACCCGTCTCGGCCTCCCAAAGTGCTGGGATTACAGGCTTGAGCCACCGCGCCCGGCTGGCTTGTTCTTAGTAGAAAAGCTTCTAGCTTCTCACCATGAAGTGTGATGTTAGCTTTAAGCTCTTTGTAGTTATTTTTGATGAAGTTGTAGAATTTTCTTCTCTATTCCAAGTTTACCGAAAATTTTTGTTATAAGCAGGTTTTTGATTTTGTCAGATTTTTTTTTGTATATCTACTTATGACATCATGTAATTTTTCTATTTCAGCATGTTGATGGATTATATTAATTGATTTTCAAATACTGAATCAGCTTCACATACGTGAGTAAAATCGTACTTGGCTGTGATATATCATTATGTTTGTACATTGTTATATTGAATTTGGTAAT
>NW_022302633.1:0-3684 GCF_002776525.5 Piliocolobus tephrosceles | reverse complement strand
GACGGAGCTTGTAGTGAGCCGAGGTCCTGCCACTGTACTCCAGCCTGGGCGACAGAGCGGGATTCCCTCTCGAAAAAAAAGAAAAAGAAAAAAAAGGAAGCAAACTGGGTATGTGCCTTTGGAGGTGTTGTACGTTTTCAGCATTATAAATGAATAGAAATGAATAGCAATACTTTGGTCCATAGATTTTTGGTATGTTAACTAGTTTTGGATCTGTTCCACTAAAGGGATTGCCTCTTGAACCTTGTTAGGATTATAAGTACTGAAGGCAAACTGCCTGGGTTTGAATTTTGCTCTGTCCCTTGCACCCTTCCTGGATTCAAATCCTAGCACTGCTTATTAAGTTCTTTTAAGGTGATGATCTTTGAGCAAATGTCTTAGCTCCTGTTTTCGCAAGCAAATGGACACAATAGTTGCTACCTTGTGAAGGATTCATGTAATTGACCAGCAGTTTACCAAGTAGCATCAGTGTTCAGTTTTAGTCATTGGTGATTCTATATTTGGACTGTGAGGGGGTGTTGGGGTGGGGGATGGTGTGTGTGTGTGTGTTTAGCACATAATTGCAGGCAGAAAGGAAAGATACTTTTGATAACGGAGAGGCAGCTTTTCTCTGCTTTTGTGTCAAAAGGGAAGAAGGGAGTTGGGAGAGGGAAAGGAATTCTGTTCAATACTAAGCTCTCTTCCTCAAAATCAGAGGTACATAGAATGTGTAATAATTTACAGAATTTCTAGACCTCAACAATCTGATTTTTTAAAATTTATTTTTATTTTTTCAGGTTCAGACCGAGGTAAAGTTAATCTGAGGCGACGTTCTGGATGTACTGAACAGAAACCTCATTCCAGCAGCTACCACTGGCAAGTCCAAGGTTTTCTATTATGAAATGTAGGTTCTACACTAACAATTAACAAGTGTACTTCAATAATTTTAAAAACCCTCAGGAATAACTGACTTTGTTCCTTTTTTTTTGAGACATTTCATATTATTTTCCTTATTAAATATAACCAAAAATCCCACTGAAATTGAGGAGCCTCTAAATATCAACAAAATTATCACTTGATAGACTAGAATTAAACAAGCAGGTGGTTCCAAGAAATGGCACAAGTGTATTAATCATAAAATAAACTTTCTACATGAAACATTCAGCCAGCACTGTGCAATGTGTGGCTGTTTGAGGGAGGGGAATGAGATAGGTCCCATGAAAGCAAAAGAATATAAATAACTAAAGCTAAAGCTAATGCATTTTTATAATAGCCTGACCATCTTTTTATTCCAACATCAACTATCCTTCTAACATTAAACAATTATTTTTAAATAAAAGTTGGAAACCTACATAGAAGAAAGTCATGATTCTAAAAAGGCCAACTTTTAATCTTACATTTTCCTTTCTAGTATAGAACCTACAATTCATAACAGAAAACCTTGCTGCTGGAATGAGGTGTCTGTCCAGTGCATCCAAAATGTCGCCATAGATTAACTTTAGCTGTCTCAACCTGAAAAAATAAAAAATAAATTTTAAAAAATCAGAGTGTTTCAGTCTAGAAATTCTGTGAATTATTACACATTCTATGTACCTCTGGTTTTGTGGAAAAGAGCTTAGTATTAAACAGAATTCCTTTCCCTCTCCAAACTCCCTTCTTCTCTTTTGACACAAAAGCAGAGAAAAGCTGCCTCTGGGTTATCAAAAGTATCTTTTCTTTTCTGCCTGCAGTTAAGTGCTACGGGCACACACCGCCTCCCACCCCAGCACCGCCTCACAATCCAACTACAGAATCACCAATGACTAAAACTGAACACTGATGCTACTTGGTAAACGCTGGTCAATTACATGAATCCTTCACAAGGTAGCAACTATTGTGTCCATTTACTTGGGAAAATAGGAGCTCAACATTTGCTCAAAGATCATCCCCTTAAAAGAACTTAATAAGCAGAGCTAGGATTTGAACTCAGGCAGGGTGCAAGGGACAGAATAAAATTCAAACCCAGGCAGTTTGCCTTCAGTACTTACATTCCTAACAACGTTCAAGAGTCAATCCCTTTAGTGGAAGAGATCCAAAACTAGTCTACCAAAAATCTATGGACCAAAAAGCTATTGCCACTCATCTCTATTCATTTCTAATGCTGAAAATGTACAGCACCTCTAAACGCATATACCCAGCTTGCTTCGTATTTTTTTTCCTTTTTTTTTTTTGCGACTGAGTCTCACTTTGTCCCTCAGGCTGGAGTGCAGTGGTGCGAACTTGGCTCACTGCAAGCTCTGCCTCCTGGGTTCATGTCATTCTCCTGCCTCAGCCTCCCGAGTAGCTGGGACTACAGGCTCCCACCTCCATGCCTGGCTAATTTTTTTTTTTTTTCTATTTTTAGTAGAGACAGGGTTTCACCATGTTAGCCAGGATGGTCTCAATCTCCTGTCCCCGTGATCCACCAGCTTCGGCCTCCCAAAGTGCTGGGATTACAGGCATGAGTCACTGTGCCCGGCCGCTTGCTTCCTATTTTCTATGAACTCATGGCACTACTGTTGAACCTTTCTAGGTTCCTCTCATGCTCCTGGAACGTCCTTTCCACTGTAAAACATTCGCTCACCCTTTCTTCCGTAATTGCATCCTTATCTTAGCTAAGCAAAACTGTTTTCTGAATCAACTATCTCCCTGATGGCTTTTCAAATAGAGACTGCTGTAGGAGACGAAAGGTTTCCATGTTCTCCTGGCTCTTCACCTGTTCAATGACTGCTCTCCTGTTACTCCAAACCCTTCCTCCTTACAAGCCCATATTCTACATTCTGTTTCTCAGTTTCTGTCATCAATAGATCTCTAGGCCCCTCTCCCACATTCAGCCAACCTATCCAATACCTGAGATCACACCAAGGTGTGGTGTGGCTACGTTCCAGTCAACAGAGTTCTTTGCTTTCTACTCCAAGACTTGCACTTGTCTGTATCCCTAACTGTGCTGCCCCATACTAGAAGTCTTACATTGTAATGCTCCACTCTTGGCCCATGGCTTCATCTTTTAGTTCCTTTTCTCTTCTTGTTTCTATTTAGGGACTCATCAAGACATCTACACTCTTTCTCTCTTTCTTTTCCTTCCTTCCTTCCTTCCTGCCTTGCTTCCTTCCCTTCCCTTCCTTCCTTCCTTCCTCCTTCCTTCCTCCTTTCCTCTTTCTTTCTTCCTTCCTTCTTCCCTTCCTTCCTTCTTTCTTTCTTTCTTTTGCATGTTTCTCATCTAAGACATCCAGACTCGAACTTTTCACATCTTCTCTCAGTATATCAGTTGCTCTCTTTGCTTCCTGCTCCCTTTCCTGGCTAGCCCAAGTCCCACAGTGTAGCTCATGGACTTCTTTCTTCACCTCTTTCAGCTTTCTCACTCCCTCATTCCTCTGGGACACAAAACTTGTCTATTGGTCATCAAAATTCTTTGACCCAAAATATTTCATGGTAGTGGGAACATCAATCCCAGCTTACAACTTCAGGGACAGGATCTCACTTTTTTGCCCACTACTGCAGCTTCCAGGAGAAAAAGTTATTCGCCTTTGCCCTGAAATATTCTGTAGCCTAATCCACGTGAGCAAAAGATAAAAATCTACCAAGATATAAAATGTGTACTATATATACAGTCATCTGAGCACTAGACTGTGACCTCAACTGCCAATCCCTATGGCCAAATTACTGAGAGACATAAGCCTGAGAACT
>NW_022302631.1:0-1921 GCF_002776525.5 Piliocolobus tephrosceles | reverse complement strand
GAGAGAGGCTCCGTGGGCGTGGGACCCTCCCGGCCAGGTGTGGGATATAATCTCCGGTGTGCCGGTGTTACAGCGCAGTATTGGGGTGGGAGTTACCCGATTTTCCAGGTGTTGTGTGTCTCAGTTCCCCTGGCTAGGAAAACGGACTCCCTTCCCCCTCGCACTTCCCAAGTGAGGCGATGCCTCGCCCTGCTTCAGCTCTCGCTGGTCGGGCTGCAGCAGCTGACCAGCACTGATTGTCCAGCACTCCCGAGTGAGATGACCCCAGTACCTCAGTTGAAAATGCAGAAATCGCCGGTCTTCTGTGTCGCTCGCGCTGGGAGATGGAGACTGAAGCTGTTCTTATTCGGCCATCTTGCTCCGCCCCTCCGAAGATTTTCTTTTAACACATGTCATAGCATGCCTTTTCATATTGCTGATAGTTCCTTTTATTTCTGATCAACAGAAATTCTTAATTTCATTTAGCACAATTCGTCATTGTTTTCTTTAATGACCTGCTTAAGATATATTTTCCTTTTCCAAGGTCATAGAGATACTATTCTGCATTATTTTCCATTATTATTATTTGCCATTCATGTGAGTATCTACAAACTACTCAGAATAGATTTTTTCCCACGGTATAATGTAGAGAGCATTTTTCCCTTTGTGAATTTTCAGTTAGCCTAACACCATTTATTGAAAAGGCTATCCTTTTTCCACCTTTATTATAAATCAGTGTCTATATAAATAAAGATCTGTTTCTGTGTTCTCTATTTTCTTCCATTGGTCTATTTGTCTATTGTGTACCATCAACACACCATTTTAATGTTAGAGCTTTATAATCACTAATATAAGTAGACAGAGCTTTATAATAGTCACTAATATAAGTAGAGCAAGCTGTCTTACCTTTTTCCTCTTTAGGGTTATCTTGATCATTCTTGACCTTTTGCATATCCAAATACACATTATAAATTTGGAAGAACTGGCATCTTTATAATATCGACTCTTTAATCTATCAGCATGGATTATCCTGTAAGCATTTAGATTTGTTTTTTTCTGTTAATATTATTTTATAGTCTTATGCTTAGATATTTTGTATTCACTTATGTTTATTTCCAGGTGTTTGATATATTTTGCTCCTATTGTAAATGCTATCTTTTAAAATTTCATTTTTGGTGTCTCTAAGCAAATTTAATTGACTATGGTGGAACAAACTTTATTCATGAACTTTGCTAAATTCATTTTTTTTTCTCCAAAATTTTACTCTGGAAATTTTCAAACATATAGAAAATAGACTTGTGTAACAAACTTTTATGTGCCCGTTATCCAGCTTTAACCATTACAGTAAGTTTTTGAATTTCCTTAACTCGTATTTAATTATAATACTTTTTATATATTCTTTTGTATTTTCTGTATACACAAGCATACTATTTGTAAGTAATGGCAGTCTTATTTCCTTCTTCTGAGGTTATTTATTCATTTATTTCCTATTCATGCTGCTGAGAATATTCAGAACAATGTTGAAAAACATTATAATAACATTCTTACCATGGTGGTGAGCCTGACCATTGCTTTTTGTTTTCATCAAATGACACTTACAGAAGATCAATTCTTATGTATTTGTCATAAAAATCAACGTCTTAGCTAAGTTAAAGCATGTTTATGCTGAAATATTTGTATAATTTGAGCAATGCTAGCCATAAATATAATAAATTCAGAACAAGGTTTTTTTTTAAAAAGCACTACAAACATGTCAATAGGTAGTCTGTGTTTATATGTGGTACTTACACATTTAAACTTAATTCTCAGCATTTACTTTATGGTTACTGCTGTAACTTAAAAAGTCTCACCAAGGGATAAGGCATAGCTACCTACAAACTGGCATATTTGTTAATTTTTTAGTTTGTGAAAATATCTTGAACTCATTTATACAGGGACCAAA
>NW_022302630.1:0-2632 GCF_002776525.5 Piliocolobus tephrosceles | reverse complement strand
AATTAGCCAGGCGTGATGGTGCATGCCTGTAATCCCAGCTACTTGGGAGGCTGAGGCAGAAGAATCGCTTGAACCTGGGAGGCGGAGGTTGCAGTGAGCTGAGATTGTGCTACTGCACTCCAGCCTGGGTTACAGAGCGAGCCTCCATCTCAAAAATAAATAAATAAATAAAATTTTTAAAAATGAAAACTTTAAAAGTCCATGTTATCAGCTATGGCAGCTATGGAATGTAAGTTATGATTCTATTGTCCTGTGAATTTCCAAAACAGTTCCCTAATCATAATAGAAGAGAAAAACAAAACAAAACAAAACAAACAAACAAACCAAAAACATGAAAGGTGGCCCTAACTGGGGATGTGTTTTGTTCTAGGGCTGGGAGAAAATGATTATTTTAGTTCAGCAGACTTTAGAGCAGATTGGCCCATGCTCCAAATATGGCCTGCCACCTGCTACATCCCCTTTAAAACCATTTTTTTTTTTTTTTTTTACTGCCCAAGAGCTAAGAATGGTTTTTATTTATTTTTCTTTTTTTCTTTTCTTTTCTTTTTTTTTTTTTTAAGACGGAGTCTTGGTCTGTTTCCCAGGCTGGAGTGCAGTGGTGCAATCTTGGCTCACTGCAACCTCTGCCTCCTGGGTTTAAGCCGTTCTTCTGCCTCAGCCTCCCGAGTAGCTAGGACTACAGGCGCCTGCCATCACGCCCGGTTAACTTTTTGCATTTTTAGTAGAGATGGGGTTTCACCATGTTGGTCAGGTTGGTCTGAAACTCCTGGTCTCAAGTGATCCGCCCGCCTCGGCCTCCCAAAGTGCTGGGATTACAGGCATGAGCCACCGTGCCCGGCCCTGTTTTTCATTTTTTAATTGTTGGGGGAAGATTAAAAAAGATAACATTTGTGACACAGAAAAATTACATGAAGTTCAAATTACAGTGTCCAAAAATAAAGTTTTGTAGGAACATAGCCACACTCATTCATTTATGCATCGTCTATGGCTGCTTTTACTTTACAGTGGCAGAGTTTGTGTAGAGTTTGAGGAAGACCGTATGTCTCACACCCAAAGCGTTTACTATCTGGCCCTTTTCGGAAAAAGCCTGCAGCCTCCATCTGCGCTTTAGAGAGCGCATATGGTCCAGCACCATGGACAGCGCTTTGCACCATGCTGGTGAGGAGCTAGAATCTGGTAACAGTGCCCTGTATCGGAGGTCGTTCACAGAGACAGAAGGAAATCCTTGGACCAGAGGTGCCAGAGCATCAGCCAAGGCCATACAAGAAATCAGGGGTCCTGTCCCATCTCCCTAACTGTGCAGCAATGGGTGGGGGTTGGCTGGTGGTCAAAGTGCCTGTCTGTTGTTTTTGCCTGTACAACCACCATCCTCACTTCCCTGCGAGCTCTCTGTCCCTCTCCCATTCTCAGCCCAGTGAACTGAGTGGGGCTGGTCCCTACTCCCTGATCCCATGGCGAACTGACTCAGGCCTCTCCTATTAGCATATTCCATCCCCTGACTCAGGGATGTGTTCAGTAATGAGAATGTGAACCAAACTAGACCAATAAGAAATGCCACTGGAAAACAGGCATTCTCTTTCTTTGAAGATTTCTAATCTTGTAGGATACAAACCTAGATTTTCTAGGAACATTTTTTCCCTTTCTTTTTTGAAACATGGTCTCTCAGGCTGGAATGCAGTGGCACAATCAGAGCTCACGGCAGCCTCAAATTCCCTGACTCAGGCGTTCCTCCTACCTCAGCCTCCTGAGTAGCTGGGACCACAGGCATGCACCACTATGCCCAGTTAGTTTTTTAAACTTTTTTTTTTTTGACGCAGAGTCTTGCTCTGTTGCCCAGGCTGGAGTGCAGTGGCATGATCTCCGCTCACTGCAACCTCCGCCTCCCAGGTTCAAGCAATTCTCCTGCATCAGCCTCCCAAGTAGCTGGGATTACAAGTGTGTGCCACCACACCCGGATAATTTTTGCATGTTTTGTAGAAACAGGGTTTCACCATGTTAGCCAGACTGGTCTCGAACTCTTGACCTCAGGTAATCCACCCGCCTCGGCCTCCCAGAGTGCTGTGATTACAGGTGTGAGCCACCATGCTCGGCTAAACTGTTTTTTTTTTTTTTTTTTTCCATGATGGGGTCTTATTATGTTGCCCAGGCTGGTCTCCAACACCTGGGCTCAAGCAATCCACCTACCTCAGCCTGCTGAGATTAGAGATGTGAGCCGTGACCATGCCTAGCCATAATAGCGTTTTTGGGGAGGAAAATTCTGGGCCCAACTGGGCCTGATGACAATTGTATGCCTTGATTTTTCAGTTGAATGGGCCCCCAAATTCTCTCTTTCTCTCCCTTTAATCAGTGGAGTAGGTACGGCTAATTATCTAAAAAATTCATGTCTATTTCCTTCCACAGCAGCAGAATTGCAGCAAGGCACATCACTGCCAAGCTAGACTATATTTTACAGCCTCCTTTGCCATCAGGTGTGACCGTGTGATTCTATTCTCATCAGGGGAGTGAGAGCAGAGTGGTGTGCACCATTTCAGGGCCTGGGCCACAAGGCAAGGTTGTGCCTTCTCTACATTCTTTCACCTTTTCCCATGGGTTGAACCCCCAGTGAACTGGCTCATTCATGTACACTTGGATG
>NW_022302629.1:0-11709 GCF_002776525.5 Piliocolobus tephrosceles | reverse complement strand
AAAAAAAAAAAAAAAAAAAAAAAAAAAAAAAAAAAAACAAATTCTAACATTTCTACCCCATAGGGTAGTTGTGAGGATTAAATGAGTTAATAAATGCAAAGCACTTAGACTGGTCCCTAGAAGGCAACTGACTTCCCTTACTATTATTATCATTATAATCCAGGATACAAAGAAAATTTTCATTCTTCAAGTACAACTACAAATTCTGGAACAGGAGGATGTTTCTCCTGGGTAGCACTGTGTTAGGCTCAGATGTCTTGGCCTGTCCTGTTTCTAAATCAGACCCGGGACACACTAGTTAACCTGCAATCACTTACCATATGGACTACTTCTGGGTAAATAGGTTCTGTGATCACATTCCGATTATGGGTGATATATTCCACCATTTCACTTAAAGCAGCTCGTTTTACCTCCTTCCACTTTAGGTCACTTAGTGGATCAGAAACAAAGTCAAAGAGGACGCAACACTGACGTAACTTCTGGATAAAAAGCTTCTCTTGATCAGCAGGAGGAACATCTGAAAAGCAGAAAGCAAAGTATATCGATCACAAAAGTGCTTAACCCAAAGTTATTGTGAAACACATTTAAGCTTTCTTCTCTTTTTATTTTGAGTAGAGGTTCAAGAAAAAAGGAGATGGGGTGGGGTGTACAAAGGTTAAATATTCCTTAAAGAAAATAAAAAGAAAAAAACCAGCTAGTTGCTGGTCATACTATATGTTTGGTATGATGAAGTTTTTATGCTTTTTAAGTCTTTCAAACCATGTTGAGAGCACTGTTCGAAATAAACTCCATCTACATGTGTTCATTCAACAAATACTCTCTGAGCAGCAATCATCACGGGCACCGCGCTGGGCAACGGCATGAGAGGCAACCATGAGGTCCATGTCTGGGGAAAGGGCGTGGACACATTCACACCAGGTGATAGCCGCAGAATTTAGGTTCAGGCAGGGTAAAAAAGACCAGAGGGGAAGGGTGCCTCCTTATGTCTGTCTGCAGGCTCTCAGCTTACACCATGGGAAGGGCAGGCGGTTGGCCACGCTTGCTAGATGACAAACAGAGCAACTGGCATCAGTCCCAAGATGTAACAGTCCAAACTGATGTTCCTTGCAAACATTCAAAGAGTTAGCACCTTAGAGACCCACCAAGCACACGGCATTTCCCTCACCCTGGTCTACAGTCAAGGCTTATCACACACGATGACTGACGTTAATGATGACGGCAATTTAGAAACAGCAGTAACGATAACCATTACTCAGTGAGTGCTTACCTGGGCCAGATATCTCCTAAAAACTTTACACAGATTGACACTTTCCTGTCATTTAATCTTTACAACTGCACAACAGAGATAAAGAAAGAGGTTTAGAAAAATCACTGCAGGGCTGGCAAGTGGATGAAGCTAAATTCAAACCAAACTCTGAATGACTGTCCAGTATTCTGGGAAGTAGCTGGAAAACTATTTGCCACTGGGAGTGTGACAGCTTCCCTGGGCTGAAGAGGAGATCAGTGGTGATATTAATAAATGGGACTGACTGATACACATACTGAAATGTGTCAAAGATTTGCAAAATGATTTAGGAGATTTGCATAACTCGGTGAACAAGTATTTTCCAAATGATGAATAAATAAATAGTGTTAACACCATTCCAGAGCAAAAGAGCCATTCAAAGTACAAAGCAGACCACTTGATTTAAAGGAATAAAATTTACAGACAGCTTTCACTGATATGGTTTCAGATTCCACATTACAGATTCCTTTAAGAAACCACCCACGCTAAGTTCTGGTGTAATATCAAACCAAATGTCCACAGCTATCTGAAAAGGCTACTCCAATCCTCCTCCCTTCCCAACCATGTTTTTCCACACTTCCACCACAGCAATATATGGCAACAGACCGAATGCAGAAGCGGACAGGGGACCTAATGTCTCCCATTAAGCCAGACATTACAGAGATTTGCAAAAGTATAAAACTATGCTACTCTTACCACTAAATTAGGTTTTGTTTTCGAAAACATGGGTATTTTCTTTCTTTCTTTTTGAGACAGAGTCTCGCTCTGTTGCCCAGGCTGGAATGCAGTGGTGTGATCTTGGCTCACTTCAACCTCCGCCTCCTGGGTTCACATGATTCTTGTGCCTCAGCCTCCCCAGTAATTGTGACTAAAGACGTGCGCCACCACATCCAGCTAATTTTCGTATTTTTAGTAGAGACGGGGTTTCACCATGTTGGCCAGGCTGGTCTTGAACTCCTGGCCTCAAGTGATCCACTGCTCACCAGTGTTAGCCACTGGTCAACGTGGCTAAATCATTAAAAATGTGCTATTTCTGTTAAAGTGTAATAGGTTTATTCTATTTTAATAAATTAATAAATACATGTTTAAAAATTTTTCCAGTTTAATTTCAAATTGGTCAATAGCAATAGCTAAATTCACATAAAGAGTGCTCTTTCGGGTCCTGCATAGTTTTTTAGGAGCACTGGGGCCCTGAGACCCACTGCCTCACGCCAGCCTCGCTCCAGGGAGTGTCCTGGGGGTGGCGAGCTTTTCCTGCTTTCCTGCAGCTCCTGCGCTTCCTCCGGTGCCGAGCATTTCCACACTCCTCTTTCCCTTCCCTGCCCCTACTGTCAACTTCCTGTTGAGGTTTCCTCTACAAGGCCTTTCTTACTGCCTAGGTAAGATGTATGACTCTGAGCAAGTCATTCGGCACTTGTTAGAGCTTTAAACAGTTAGCTCTCTGCTTAGTACCTCTTACTCCCAACTAGATGCTTTTTGAGGGTAGGTGCTGTGTGATTATATCTTCTAGTTCTCTATATGCCCAAATGCCCGACATTGAGCCTTGCAAATAACAGGCACACACACAGACTCTCCTGTCTGAGCAGACCCATTCTGTAGGAAGCGACCGCTTCCGTTTCCTACACCGCATTCAGAGATCAGAAGCACACGCGAGGCCACGGGAGTGGAGCGTACTGCCTGTAGGATCCTAAAACACCATGAGAACAAAAACTTGATTCCTAAACACTCTAAGAACTCAGTGGCTGCGCAACTATTTGAAACGAGTAACCGTCATTACAACGTTCAGGACTCTTCACATTCAGATATCCAGCCTTTTTCAATGAAAAAGGTTCATTTTTGGAATTACCTCTTTGTTTGCCTTCAATTCCCATCAATTCTATACCTTTGTACCCTAATTTGCCAGGATTACCTGAAATGAGCTCACGTGTGTTGTCGCAGCCTGTGTATTTGGAGCTGTTTGGCATTCTCACATTCTTGGCACTACGGAGAGCTGAGAGTCCACCGTTCCCCCTACGAGCCATGCTATGCACAGCTTGGCTCCTAAGGAGTGGTCAGTTAAGTCCTTCAAGAACATGTCCTCGCCGAATCCTCCTAACAGCGTCCAAGCCAGTGCCGTTACCCCCACCTGGAGGCAAGGACACAGGTACGAGCGCCAGCATAGCTTGCCTAAGGCCGCGCTGCGATGAAGTGGCAGATACAGACACGAGGGCCAAATGTACCCTTTTCAGGGAACTGAAACTCAAAAGGATGTTGGGATCATTCAGAGTGGAGTTAAGTAACTCATATGCCTCGAAATGCCCTAAAAGCATCCTTCGCTTTATAAACACTGCACGGGAACTGATACTCAGAACAAAGACTAAGTTGTCATCCAAACATAAAGGAAATTTACTACAATTAAGAAGGAAGAGCAGAGTAACACTGTTTTTAATAAAATTTCTATCCAAAATGTTCTACAAGGCAAGTGAATTTCAATTATCCTAGGCTTCCAGACAGGGTGTTTCTGTACTGTTTTTGCTTATAGACTATAAGCAGATACGCTTGTGATAAGAATCTCATGAGCTCTTTTTTTCATTTGAAAAACCTCATTAGACTTTTTTTTTTTTTTAAAGAATTTTACTGTTTTTTTTTTTTAAAAAACCTGTAACAATGAGTTGGGTACAAAAGTAAAAAACTGAATCCTTGCGCCCTATCAAATATTTCCATATATTTTTGAATGCAAGTTAATTTAACAACTTCTTTATCAACATATTTTAAAAATCTTATTTTCTGCTGTGTTAACAGGACTGTAGCACTGGGAAATAAAAACGGGTGGAGGTGGTGGAAGAATATACTTTATACCATTACGCATTCTGATTTTTAACAGGAAAGTGTTATTACAAATGCCTTATACTTGTATAGATCATTTTAGCTTTTCCCATTATTTTAATTAACATGTTAGTGAATTTGAGACAATTTCCAAATAGTTCAAGATAAATCCTCAATCATACCCAGGAGCAATATACATGGACACACTCATGCAAAACCTGTAGGGGGAGAGGAGAAAAGACCCAGGGCATCCAAAAACGACAGAAAGAAGGCGGAGATGAGAATGTGCTACTCTGGCCAGGTACGGTGGCCCACGCCTGTAATCCCAGCACTTTGGGAGGCCGAGGTGGACGGATCATCTGAGGTCAGGAGTTCGAGACTAGCCTGGCCAACATGATGAAACCCCACCTCTACTAAAAATACAAAATAATTAGCTGGGTGTGGTGGCGGGTGCCTGTCATCCCAGCTACTTAGGAGGCTGAGGCAGGAGAATCGCTTGAACCCGGGAGGCGCTCCTGTCTAGCTTTCTACATGCCCCTGGCCCCCACCATCAGGGAGGCACAGGAATGGAACGCATTTCACTGGCCACTGGTCTCCAGAGTGCAGGGTGAGCCTGGGGGTTACTCAAGACTGGGATGTAGAAAGAAAACAGCAGAGTGTGTATTTACACTTTTTTCTTCTACAAACAACAAGAAATTACGACATACTAATATTCAATAGACGAATTTAGACGCAGTCGAGGTGTGTGCTGGAGGTTGTTTTTGCTTCCAGGCAAGCGTGGACAGAAGAGTTTGGAGACCACTACTGGGCAGTGAAGGCTTTTGTAAATGAATCCTAAATGGTGAATACCACAGCCAGCTTCACTGATGTTGCTAGCAACATGTACCTCAATTACAGAAGGGAGTGAGAGCCGTGACATACATGCTTAGCCACCAAATCACAGAATATGAGGAAGTAAGGCTGAATCACTAAATTGTCACGGTACACCAAGAGGCACCATGTAAACTGCTTGTGGATAGGAAACTGACTGAAAAAAAGAAGCCAAGCTCACATTGACGTGACAAGTCTTGGTGGTCAAAAGAAATGTTCCAAGAAACCATAAAGGACCAACTTTCAGCACGGCAGCTGAGACAGACAGAACCAGGACTTTCTGCTGCACAGATGTTGGGGTCTTCCAAATAAACATTACCCCGATGGAGCAAGGAGACACAGCTGCAAAAACCACCAGCCTAGACAGTGACAACTCAAAAGATACCCCAGGAGGTGCAGGCTCATAAGGGTGGGAAGTACTTCCTGGTCACTCAGGTAGTATTCACTAAGCAGCTGACGCAACCAAGTTTCAAACACAGAGACCACAGCGTGACCAGGTCAAGCACCACCCTCAGCTTCCATGTATGTTTTTACTTTTTTAACTAGAGACAGGGTCTCACTACGTTGCCCAGGCTGGAGTACAGTGGTATAATCCTGGCTCACTGCAACCTGGACCTTCCAGGCTCAAGCCATCCTCCTGCCCTCCCTTTGAGTAGCTGGGACTACAGGCATGCACCACCACACCCAGCTAAATTTTAAATTGTTTATAGAGACACAATCGCACTATGTTGGCTAAGGTTGGTCCTGAACTCCTGGGCTCAAGCGATTCTCCTGCCTCGGCTTCCCAAAAATGTTGGGATGACAGGCGTGAGCCACCACGCCAGCCCCACATGCATTCTTCCATGCACGGTGCTCCCAGGGTCCTGGGGAGGTCTATGCAAGTGGTGAGTACACAGACAGATCTCACGCAAAACAGAAAGAAGTGCTCAAGCTCTCAGAAAGGCAAGAGCCAACCTTTAGTGACGGTGCCATCTTGTCTTTCAAATATATTTATTCTTAGTACAAAGCGAGTAGGAACAAAGTTGAACTAATAACTTGAGGCAAATTTGGGATTCGTCATTAATATGTACTAAATTCCATTCCCCTCTATGTCCCAGATGAGGAAACTTAGCAGAGGATGAGTTTCCCCTACCAAGTAAACAAAAGCTCAGCAGTACTATTTTGTTCTTAAAGATAATATTTACATGCCATTTTTTGAAATGACCATTTCTCCATGACTTCTAGTGTCTCCTCTGTCCTAGAGCACGGTCTGTGCAGGCAGGGCTCTCTGTCTTCTTGGCCACTACCCCATCCCGCACCACCTGGAGTGTGAGTTTCTAGAGCCCTACAGGACTCAACGTCTGGTTGACTCCTGCGCCTGGTCCTTCCTCATGTTTTCACTGCTTGTGGCCCTTTGTATTTCCCATACAGATCTGGGGAGAACTTAAGAATTTGGCAGGATTGAGTCTTCAGTGCATGAACATGGACTATTTCCCCAGTTACTCAAGTTCTCTTTAAATGTCTCCCAATAAAGTCTTCTAATTTTCTTTCAAAAATGTGTGAAACATTAATTTTCAGATTTTATTCTTAGGTATTTGCTATGTTTTGATGTCATCATCAATGGTATCTTTAAAAACATTTAATTTCCTAACTGCTGTTGCAATAGAGAAAAAATGGTTTTTGAGTATCACTTCTATATGTAGCCATCTTGCTGAACTCTTAGGCGTTCTGATAACATATCTGTAAATCCCTCTGGTTTTCCTTTCATCTGCAAGTCCCCACACTGTTCATCTCTTATCTACTGCGCTGACCAGAACCTCTGAGCAACGCTGACAGGAGCAGCGAGCACGGCCCCGTGCACCCACCTCCGACTCAGAGGGCAGCTTTTACTAGCTAACTACTGATTTGATGCTGCTCTAGCAGCCCGTGGGTAACAGTTACCCGAGTAAGAAACTGAACTATGGATTCAATGCTATCCCAATCCATATCCCAATACACACTTCTGTGGAACTGAATACATGGATTCTAAAACGTATGCGGAAATGCAAGGCGTTAAGACTAACCAAGACACCCCCGAGAAGAACAAAGCTGGAGGACTTGCTGTTCTAGAAATCAAGACTTCCTGTAAAGCTTCATGAATGAAAACAGCCAGGCTCTGTGCTGTCACACAGGCTTGTGCATAAATCGACACCTGACTTGTGACAGCAGCAGGCTGCAGAAGAGTGAGGAAAAGTTGGCCTTTCAACATGTTGTGTTGGGACAACTAGGTACACAGTGACAAAAAAGAAAGGAAAGAAAAGAACAAAGAAAGAAAGGAAGAAACTGGATCAAATTATATACATATATATTAAAAAAACAAACTCCTGGTGGGTTATAGACTTAAATCTGAAAGGCAAAACTCTAATGCTTTTAAAAAATAATATAGAAGAATGTCTTACATAGGGAAAGAAGTAGAGAAGGACTTCCTTAGACACAAAGCCAGTAATCATTAAAAGACTGGTTGATCTATATTAAAAGTAAACATTTTTCTTCACCAAGACACCCACAAGGATGAAAAGGCAAGTCACAGGATAGAACTATCTGAATACATATAACCCACAGACTCATTCCCACAACACATAAACATGTCCAATAACTCAGTAAGAAAGCTTCAGAGTACAAGCAGAAAAACAGGCAAAAGTCTTAACCAGGTTCTTCACAAAATACATCCAAATGGCTAATCACTATGAAGGGATCGTCACTCTAATTAATAATAACCAGAGAAATGCAAATTAAAACCACTACTGCCAACACCAAATAGTGCCTCAAGGAGCTGCTTTGTGGCTGGAGCCCGAACAGTACCCATGGGCGGGGCAGTGCGTTACCAGTGGTGTTGAGGATACACGCAGCTGACAGCTAGGACGGCACTCCTGGCGTACGACCTCACGACACTCACATACGTGCATGACAACTGAGGTAAAGGAATGTCCACAGCACGCCGTCCTAACAGCTCAGACTAGAAACAACCAAATGCCCATTAGTGGTGGATTAGGTAAATGCAAATGCAGTCTATATAACATTCCAAAGCGATAGAGATGAATGAAATACAGCTATACACAATATGGATATGCCTTACCGAATACTGTTGCATCAAAGGGGCCGATAAGGAGGATTTATTCAGTATAATTTCATTTATAGGTAGAAACAGGCATCCCTAAAACTATAAAAGACTTACGGGGGCTTTTTGGGTGCCCAGCCTGAATGGTGGTTATGTGGGAATTTGCTTTATAATTATTCACTACACTTTTGTTTCATATGCTTCCGTATGTAAGTTATATTTCAAATAAAAAAAGGCTAAAGATACATGCATATGGCTAAAAAATGAAAATGGAAAGAACCTAGTGAGACGTGAGTCTCTTTGCCCACACCCACCCTCTGGCCTCCCTCTCTTTTCCCAACTCCCACTGTTGCCAGCTGGGGCATCCCTGGGCTGCTCCGGAGGTGCATTCAGGCGCACGATTGTCAGCCGTTTCCTGCGTGGTTTTAGATGCGTCAACACCGACGACCTCTAAACTCACCTGGATCTACCTGAGACCGGAAGACACACTTGCACACACGAAATCCCAAGAGTTTCTCTCTCTCTTTTTTTTTTTTTTGAGACTGAGTCTCGCTCTGTTGCTCAGGCGGGAGGGCAGGGGCATGATCTCGGCCCACTGCAACCTCTGCCTCTTGGGTTCCAGCGATTATCCTGCCTCATCCTCCTGATTAGTTGGAACTACAGGGGCCCGCCACCACACCTGGCTAATTTTTGTATTTTTAGTAGAGACGGGGTTTCACCGTATTGGTCAAGCTGGTCTCGAACTCCTGACTTTGTGATCCGCCTGCCTCGGCCTCCCAAAGTGCTGGGATTACAGGCTTGAGCCACCGCACCCGGCCCCCCAACACAGTTTCTAACGTTCCTCTACATAGTGTTTCATGTTGAAGAATTAAAGCTTCGAATTTTTTTTTAATTGAAAAACTTTCCCAATTAAGATAAGGATCTAGGTGATCTCTATTTTTTTTCTATTTATATGAAGATTCTCTCTTAAAAGAAAGATCAGTAATTATGCTTGCAAATGGATAAAATAAAAACTGTGGTATGACGCGTTTATCAGATCTAAAGCATGGGTGGGGAACAACTGGGACATAAGAACTAAAGTCTCAAGGCCAGGCGCAGTGGCTCATGCCTGTAATCCCAGCACTCTGGGAGGCCGAGGTGGGTGGATCACGAGGTCAAGAGATTGAGACCATCCTGGCCAACATGGTGAAACTCCGTCTCTACTAAAAATACAAAAATTAGCTGGGCATGGTGGCATGCGCCGAGTAGTCCCAGCTACTCGGGAGGCTGAGGCAGGAGAATCGCTTGAACCCAGGAGGTGGAGGTTGCAGTGAGCTGAGATCACGCCACTGTACTTCACTTCAGATTGGAGAAAGAGTGAGACTCTGTCTCAAAATAAAAACAAAAAAAGAAAACTACAGTCTCAGAGCAGCCCCAACCATGAGGACACAGCCTGCATCACTAGGAAGTCATTTGCAAACGCATCCCATACATACACGCCAGGCACGGTGCTAGGCACTGACGATACAGAGATACATGAAAACGCAGTATCTGACCTAAAACTACCAGAACACGGGAGGTGATGAATTCTGCTGGGAGACATGGGGATGAAGGCTCAGGGAGAACAGGAACCACAGCTGAGGAGAGGCTGAAGTTGCTGGGAAGGCACCGAAGGCCACATTAAACGGGGGGACTGTCTAGAGGCACTCACTTGTCAATCACGGGGGGCCTGAAGTTACAGGAGAGATTAATCAGGCTGCATTCTCCTGGAAAATCAATTTTCCTCAAAAGACAGTACCTTAAAAATGAGGACAATTGATTATATTTTGCATACTCCACATTAATCATACTGGATGCTTAATTATACATTTTCCCAGAGGAGGACCTTTTGTCTTTTCACCATTTTTATCCTTGGTATCTAAAACTGGCCAGCACATAGTGGGACCACAGATGTTTGCAGAATGAACAGATCCATCTGAGGAAAACAAATTCAGGTAATTTAAATGAGAGGTACTGTAATTTGAAATATATTTATATCAAAAGTACACCACCTGTATCAGAGTAGAATGCAACATCTATATAAACTTCTAAGATAGAACTCAGGTCTTCAGAGAAACTGCTCTCAGGCATTTCTCCTCTGTGGAATCTCTGCAGTCAGAGGTGCCCTGATAGAAACATTTAACAAGTAATGTGGGAAGAGAGATTCGAATCAGAGGATTTTGAAGCAGATGAGTGATCCAACTTGATCTCTGTTCAGGAGAGACACAGGGGAACTGAAACCAAGAAGCCAGAGGCAGGCAGTTCTCCTTCAGAAGGGAAGGGCCTTAGCTACAGCCCACGAACCCAGCCCTCTTCTAGGCCATCCCGACGTGCCTTCCTGGGTACAGGCCTGCCAGTCCTCATTTTTGGTAACAAGCATCTCTCACTCTATAAATCCAAGCTTCTACCACTTGAAAGCTTGATAAACATAACAATGAAATGCGCACTTCTATCTATCTACGAAATGTCAAGACTAACTTCTACCCTGATCCTTAGCACCTAAATAACTTCAAAATTGGGTTAATCTTCTCACACTGTTTGTAACTCGGTTGATGACTTCTGAAATTTACAATAAATCTTTCTTAATTTCAAAGTGCAAGTGTCTTATTTTATCCATTCTAATATATACATTTTCCATATTAATGTTTCTGAAATTGAGTTGCATCTTTCACTTTTTCTTTTTTGGTAATTCTTTAAAAATGGTTTGGGCTACAATTAACAGTGCCTTAGGTGTGATGAGATATGGTATCTTAGCGTCCCTACACACGTGACTCTGCTCAGGTTTCTAAACGGGTATCATTTCATTCAAATGCAGCCAATGTCCCCGCCTCCCTGCGGGTCTGTCTGTCTGTACCACCCAATGTGAAGGAGTTGAAGCAAACTGGCTGTAGAAAGCAGACAGGATTCTAGAAGAGGCCGTGCCCACCCTAAGTGTTCCCCGTTCCAGCGTGTGGCTGCCTGCAGCTAGGTCTGTTTGGCGGGGATCCATGAGAAACCAGGAGAGGCAGTGCACAGCCCTTCCTGTCACCAGGGATGCTGAAACCATCTTTCCACTCTGTGTGGGTAGATTTCGGGCAAAAGGAACAGTACCGCCAGGTACACTTCATTTGGGTATAAATTTGGTAACGTGGGGCTGGTCTGCAGTTTCTGCACTGACACTCTTATTTACACGTTTGGATAGAGACAACCCGTGGCTCACAATCCACCATGAACGTTCCAATGCTGTGGTTTATCCAGCTTTGCTGTACACATTTACCAAGGTTACATCATCTTTCCTGGAGAGAAAGATCTGCTAAGCACAGGACCAAGCCGGGGTTCCCACAGGACCAAGCTGGGGTCACAGACCTGAGCGGCTCCTACCTTAAGCCCTTTGGGTTTTCCTGATTCGTGTGCCTGGTTTTATTTGCATACGAAGAAAGGGGTAATATTCACTTTCCCCACAACTTTCTACCACCAACCCCATCTTTCCTTTCTCACGAAATTAACAGTATAATTTAATAAGGCAGAGATTTTTCATTTCAAAAAGCAGTGGTTGAAGCCAAATTCTAGTTCATTCATGCTTTCTGCCCATGAAGACTGGCAGCCTCTACCAGAGAATAGGTGGGGAAGAGTGGGGTGGGGTGGGGTGGGGTGGAGTGGGGTGGGGTGGGGTGGG
>NW_022302628.1:0-1746 GCF_002776525.5 Piliocolobus tephrosceles | reverse complement strand
TTGATCTGTCTAATGTTGACAGTGGAGTGTTGAAGTCTCCCATTATTATTGTATGGGAGTCTAAGTCTCTTTGTAAGTCTCTAAGGACTTGCTTTATGAATCTGGGTGCTCCTGTATTGGGTGCATATATATTTAGGATAGTTAGCTCTTCCTGTTGAATTGATCCCTTTACCATTATGTAATGGCCTTCTTTGTCTCTTTTGATCTTTGATGGTTTAAAATCTGTTTTATCAGAGACTAGCATTGCAACCCCTGCTTTTTTTTTGTTCTCCATTTGCTTGGTAGATCTTCCTCCATCCCTTTATTTTGAGCCTATGTATGTCTCTGAATGTGAGATAGGTCTCCTGAATACAGCAGACTGATGGGTCTTGACTCTTTATCCAGTTTGCCAGTCTGTGTCTTTTAATTGGAGCATTTAGTCCATTAACATTTAAGGTTAATATTGTTATGTGTGAACTTGATCCTGCCATTATGATATTAACTGGTTATTTTCCTCTTTAGTTGATGCAGTTTCTTCCTAGCCTCAATGGTTTTTACATTTTGGCATGTTTTTGTAATGGCTGGTACTGGTTGTTCCTTTCCATGTTTAGGGCTTCCTTCAGGGACTCTTGTAAGGCAGGCCTGGTGGTGACAAAATCTCTAAGCATTTGCTTATCTGTAAAGGATTTCATTTCTCCTTCACTTATGAAACTTAGTTTGGCTGGATATGAAATTATGGGTTTAAAATTCTTTTCTTTAAGAACGTTGAATATTGGCCCCCACTCTCTTCTGGCTTGTAGAGTTTCTGCAAAAGAGATCTGCTGTTAGTCTGATGGGCTTCCCTTTGTGGGTAACCCGACCTTTCTCTCTGGCTGCCCTTAAGATTTTTTCCTTCATTTCAACTTTGGTGAATCTGGCAATTATGTGTCTTGGAGTTGCTCTTCTCGAGGAGTATCTTTGTGGCGTTCTCTGTATTTCCTGAATTTGAATGTTGGCCTGCTCTACTAGGTTGGGGAAGTTCTCCTGGATGATATCCTGAAGAGTGTTTTCCAACTTGGTTCCATTTTCCCCCTCACTTTCAGGCACCCCAATCAGACGTAGATTTGGTCTTTTTACATAATCCCATACTCCTTGCAGGCTTTGTTCATTTCTTTTTTTTCTTTTTTCTTTTGGTTTCTCTTCTCGCTTCATTTCATTCATTTGATCCTCCATCGCTGATACTCTTTCTTCCAGTTGATCGAGTCAGTTACTGAAGCTTGTGCGTTTGTCACTTATTTCTCGTGTCATGGTTTTCATCTCTGTCATTTCATTTATGACCTTCTCTGCATTAATTAGTCTAGCTGTCAATTCTTCCACTCTTTTTTCAAGATTTTTAGTTTCTTTGTTCTGGGTACGTAATTCCTCCTTTAGCTCTAAGAAATTTGATGGACTGAAGCCTTCTTCTCTCATCTCGTCAAAGTCATTCTCTGCCAGCTTTGATCCGTTGCTGGCGATGGGCTGCGCTCCTTTGCAGGGGGAGATGCGCTCTTATTTTTTGAATTTCCAGCTTTTCTGCCCTGCTTTTTCCCCATCTTTGTGGTTTTATCTGCCTCTGGTCTTTGATGATGGTGATGTACTGATTGGGTTTTGGTATAGGTGTCCTTCCTGTTTGATAGTTTTCCTTCTGACAGTCAGGACCCTCAGCTATAGGTCTGTTGGAGATTGCTTGAGGTCCACTCCAGATCCTGTTTGCCTGGTTATCAGCAGCAGAGGTTGCAGAAGATACAA
>NW_022302625.1:0-7459 GCF_002776525.5 Piliocolobus tephrosceles | reverse complement strand
ATTCTTCTCAGCACCACATCACACTTATTCCAAAATTGACCACATAATTGGAAGTAAAGCACTCCTTAGCAAATGTAAAAGAACAGAAATTATAACAAACTGTCTCTCAGACCACAGTGCAATCAAACTAGAACTCAGGACTAAGACACTCAATCAAAACCTCTCAACTACATGGAAACTGAACTACCTGCTCCTGAATGACTACTGGGTACATAACGAAATGAAGGCAGAAATAAAGATGTTCTTTGAAACCGATGAGAACAAAGATACAACATACTGGAATCTCTGGGACACATTTAAAGCAGTGTGTAGAGGGAAATTTATAGCACTAAATGCCCACAAGAGAAAGCAGGAAAGAGCTAAAATTGACACTGTAACATCACAATTGAAGGAACTGGAGAAGCAAGAGCAAACACATTCAAAAGCTATCAGAAGGTAAGAAATAACTAAGATGAGAGCAGAACTGAAGGAGATAGAGACACAAAAAACCCTCCAAAAAATCAATGAATCCAGGAGTTGGTTTTTTGAAAACATCAACAAAATTGACATACCACTAGCAAGACTAATAAAGAAGAAAATAGAGAAGAATCAAATAGACGCAATTAAAGATGATAAAGGGGATATCACCACCGACCCCACAGAAATACGTACTACCATCAGAGAATACTATAAACACCTCTACGCAAGTAAACTAGAAAATCTAGAAGAAATGGATAATTTCCTGGACACTTAGACTCTTCCAAGACTAAACCAGGAAGAATTTGAATCCCTGAATAGACCAATAGCAGGCTCTGAAATTGAGGCAATAATTAATAGCCTACCAACCAAAAAAAGTCCAGGACCAGAATGATTCACAGCTGAATTCTACCAGAAGTAAAAAGAGGAGCTGGTACCATTCCTTCTGAAACTATTCCAATCAATTGAAAAAGACGGAATCCTCCCTAACTCATTTTATGAGGCCAATATCATCCTGATACCAAAGCCTGGCAGAGACACAACAAAAAAAGACAATTTTAAACCAATATCCCTGATGAACATCGATGCAAAAATCCTCAATAAAATACTGGCCAACTGGATTCAGAAAAGCTTATCCACCATGATCAAGTGGGCTTCATCCCTGAGATGCAAGGCTGGTTCAACATTCGCAAATCAATCAACATAATCCAGCATATAAACAGAACCAAAGACAAGAACCACATGATTATCTCAATAGATGCAGAAAAGGCTTTTGACAAAATTCAACAGCCCTTCATGCTAAAAACGCTCAATAAATTCGGTATTGATGGAACGTACCTCAAAATAATAAGAGCTATTTATGACAAACCCACAGCCAATATCATACAGAATGGGCAAAAACTGGAAAAATTCCCTTTGAAAACTGGCACAAGACAGGGATGTCCTCTCTCACCACTCCTATTCAACATAGTGTTGGAAGTTCTGGCTAGGGCAATCAGCAAGAGAAAGAAATCAAGGGTATTCAGTTAGGAAAAGAAGAAGTCAAATTGTCCCTGTTTGCAGATGACATGATTGTATATTTAGAAAACTCCATTGTCTCAGCCCAAAATCTCCTTAAGCTGATAAGCAACTTCAGCAAAGTCTCAGGATACAAAATTAATGTGCAAAAATCACAAGCATTCTTATACACCAGTAACAGACAAACAGAGAGCCAAATCAGGAATGAACTTCCATTCACAATTGCTTCAGAGAGAATAAAATACCTAGGAATCCAACTTACAAGGGATGTAAAGGACCTCTTCAAGGAGAACTACAAACCACTGCTCAGTGAAATCAAAGAGGACACAAACAAATGGAAGAACATACCATGCTCATGGATAGGAAGAATCAATATTGTGAAAATGGCCATACTGCCCAAGGTTATTTATAGATTCAATGCCATCCCCATCAAGCTACCAATGAGTTTCTTCACAGTATTGGAAAAAATGGCTTTAAAGTTCATATGGAACCAAAAAAGAGCCCGCATTGCCAAGAAAATCCTAAGTCAAAAGAACAAAGCTGGAGGCATCACGCTACCTGACTTCAAACTATACTACAAGGCTACAGTAACCAAAACAGCATGGTACTGGTACCAAAATAGAGATATAGACCAATGGAACAGAACAGACTCCTCAGAAATAATACCACACATCTACAGCCATCTGATCTTTGACAAACCTGAGAGAAACAAGAAATGGGGAAAGGACTCCCTATTTAATAAATGGTGCTGGGGAAATTGGCTAGCCATAAGTAGAAAGCTGAAACTGGATCCTTTCCATACTCCTTATATGAAAATTAATTCAAGATGGATTAGAGACTTAAATGTTAGACCTAATACCATAAAAACCCTAGAAGAAAATCTAGGTAGTACCATTCAGGACATAGGTATGGGCAAGGACTTCATGTCTAAAACACCAAAAGCAACGGCAGCAAAAGCCAAAATTGACAAATGGGATATGATTAAACTAAAGAGCTTCTGCACAGCAAAAGAAACTACCATCAGAGTGAACAGGCAACCTACAGAATGGGAGAAAATTTTTGCAATCTACTCATCTGACAAAGGGCTAATATCCAGAATCTACAAAGAACTCAAACAAATTTACAAGAAAAAAACAAACAACCCCATCAAAAAGTGGGCAAAGGATATGAACAGAGATTTCTCAAAAGAAGACATTCATACAGCCAACAGACACATGAGAAAATGCTCATCATCACTGGCCATCAGAGAAATGCAAATCAAAACCACAATGAGATACCATCTTACACCAGTTAGAATGGCAATCATTAAAAAGTCAGGAAACAACAGGTGCTGGAGAGGATGTGTAGAAATAGGAACAGTTTTACACTGTTGGTGGGATTGTAAACTAGTTCAACCATTATGGAAACAGTATGGCGATTCCTCAAGGATCTAGATCTAGATGTACCATATGACCCAGCCATCCCACTACTGGGTATATACCCAAAGGATTATAAATCATGCTGCTATAAAGACACATGCACACGTATGTTTATTGCAGCACTATTCACAATAGCAAAGACTTGGAATCAACCCAAATGTCCATCAGTGACAGACTGGATTAAGAAAATGTGGCACATATACACCATGGAATATTATGCAACCATAAAAAAGGATGAGTTTGCGTCCTTTGTAGGGACATGGATGCAGCTGGAAACCATCATTCTTAGCAAACTATCACAAGAACGGAAATCCAAACACCGCATGTTCTCACTCATAGGTGGGAACTGAACAATGAGCTCACTTGGACTCTGGAAGGGGAACATCACACATCGGGGCCTATCATGGCAGGGAGGGGGGAGGGATTGCATTGGGAGTTATACCTGATATAAATGACGAATTGATGGGTGCTGAGGAGTTGATGGGTGCAGCACACCAACATGGCACAAGTATACATATGTAACAAACCTGCACGTTATGCACATGTACCCTAGAACTTAAAGTATAATAACAAAAAAAAAAAAGGGGGCCCAACATCATTGATCATCAGAGAAATGCAAATGAAAATTCCAGTGAGATATTATCTCATCCTAGTTAAAACTGCTGATATCCAAAAGACAGGCAATAACCAATGCTGATGAGGATATGGAGAAAAGGGAAAGCCTGTACACTGTTGGTGGGCATGTAAATTAGTGCGACCCATTGTGGAGAACAGTTTGGGGTTTCCTCAAAAAACTAAAAAAATTAGCTACCGTATGATCTAAGTATATACCAAAAAGAAAGAAAATCAGTATATCAAAGAGATATCTGCACTCCTATGTTTGTTGCAACACTGTTTACAGTAGCTAAGATTTTGAAGCAACCTAAATATCCATCAACAGGTGAATGGATAAAGAAAATGTGGTACATATACACAATGGAGTACTATTCAGCTATAAAAAAGAATGAGATCCAGTTATTTGCAACAACGTGGATGGAACTGGAGATCATTGTTATGTGAAATAAGGCAGTCAGAGACAAACATCACATGTTTTCACTAATTTGTTCAGTCTAAAAATCAAAACAATTGAACTAATGGACATAGGAAGTAGAAAGATGGTTACTAGACACTGGAAAGGGGAGTGGGGGGTTATTGGGGTGATGGAGAGTGATGGGGATGGTTAATGGGTACAAAAAAATAGAATGAATAAGACCTATTTCATAGCACAATAGGGTGACTATTGTCAATAATAACTTAATTGTACCTTGTAAAATAACTTAGAATGTAATTGTATTATTTGTAATTCAAAGGAAAAATGCTTGAGGGGATGGATACCACATTGCACATGATGTAATTATTTCACATTGTATGGCTGTATCAAAATTTTCATGCACTCCATAAATATATATACCTACCCTATGTAACCACAAAAATTTTAAAAACAGTATATGGAATAGGAGATATTTTTGCAGCCATCTTTAGAAACACAAATTATGACATTTATAAATTTAAAATAATACTGGTAAAATAGTTTTTAGGGTTTTGTATTTTGAAGCTAGACAATTTAATTATAAAACACATTTGGTAAAGGCAAAAGCTCAAGAATATCCCTGAAAATGTGTTCTTCTTTGTTCACAGTAAGATAAGTATGAAAAGTATACTGAGATACAGATTCTCACCTACCAGATCAGCAAGAATGTAAGAGCTTTATATTATTTGTTGATCAGGATGTAAAAACTTGTACTCTTAAAATTGTATGCAGGACTACAAAATGGCACAATTGCATTAAAGAGGAATTTTATAATATTGAACACAATAAAATATTTATGTAGTCTTTGACCAGAAATCTTACCTCTAGAATTTATTTCAAACATATGTGGGCAAAACCATGAAACGACCTACACACAAAGCAATATGCTCAAGCAGTATTTTTCATAGCAAATAAGAAAAAACATCCCAAATGACTATCAGCACCTAAGTGACTAACCTATGATATATTCCTACAATCAAGTACTATGTAACTAAAAATGGAGTGAAAATGTGTGTTACTGCTATGGCATAATCCCCTGAATATAATGTTAAGTGAAAAAGCAAGGTCAAGGCAAACATGTATAGAATGTTTGCTTTTATTAAAAACAATATGAACAGTTGAAAAGCAATATGACTAATTCTTTTTATTTAAATGATCTATGTAGAAAGAAGGGAATAAAAGGGTAGAAAGGACTGTGAGAGATGCAAGCTAAACTTCTGTAAATCTTAAGTTGTAGATTTCTTTGTAGAATTCTGTGAATATTTTATATAATTGAAAAGAATAATTTAAAATATCTTAAACATTGAAAAATAAATGAACCTAAATGTGTATCTAGCTGGTATCATACCTATTTAAAAATGACCTTTTGCAACTGAAGTTACTTTAAAACATAGTAATTTTACCATACATCCATAATGAGATAAAGCCTAAGGGAAAAATAAAGATCCACAAAAAGCCTTAAAGTGTTTTGAATAAACATGTTATTGATAATAATATTGGCAATTTTTATTTTGAAACTATATTTGTGATAAAGCAAATGAGTTATATTGGGGTTTTTGAACCTTGGGATATTTGATTCGGATGAAAGGAGACTGTGGTAGAGATGTGAGTGTATCTCATATGGGGAGTGTAACTGACTCAGGGTCTCATCACTCTTTGAAATCTATGATGCATTTGCACCCTCATGACATCTACTATGTGCTGCTTTCCCCCAGTGACTAAGTGTGGCCAGGGTATTAAGGTGAACCCATTTCAGGGAGCCATAATCCTTTATTGGCTGACTTTGGCTCAAGAACTCCTGTATGGCTTTGTTGAACCTTCCATAGAAGTCTAGGATGCTTCCATCCAACTCTGTCACTTTCTCATTCTTTCTCTCTATCACTTGGAGTCAAACTTATATCCCAGTACTTCAAGTTTAATCAAAGGAGTAACATAGGTCATATACAGAGGGTATCATGCAACAAGCATTTCTAATAGTATTTTTTTAAGTATATTTCTTCCCAAACTCCCCTATCCAAATGCCTCTTTTTTCCTTACAATCCATATCCTATTTGTACACTCCTCTGCTCTGAACAATAAAGAGCCTACAATTCCTGAAGAATGACAGTCTCTACCACTGTGTGCAGTTACTAAGAAATGCAGTATGGACTTTGCTTTGACTGCTTTCCTCTGGTAAAGCATTGCCCCCATTTTACCAGAGTTTCTAGGTATTTATTTAGAATCTTTCAAAAATTAGAAAAACACAGAGACTAGACATATATAGCATAAGGACCTTCAGCTTTCTAAAGCCTCACTTGCTCATGACCTGTCTCAGCATTCTGCAGAGTAATGACTGCTTCCTACAGATGGAGAGGGACCTGGAGGCAGGTGCACCAAACAAGAGGTTATTTCCTTGCTTTCACTTTTTAAATTGGCATTCCCTGTGTAAATATAACCAGAAGGTCAGGAAGTACATTCCAAATCAGGATAAAAGATGCAGCTGCCTCCCAGGAGAGAATTAAAGTAAAGTTTTAATGTGTTTTCAGAGTAAAATCAAACACATTCAGACACAAAGTACATCTATTTCCTCTCTAAGCACCTTTACCCCCTGAAAGTGTGAGACTATCTTGACCTACCATGTTTAAGAATTAACTAGAGAAACTTGCCAGATGTACAAAAATGAGGAGTACAGAGACAATTTCTTAACACAGAAGCCAACCCATTTTGTCTCCTAAAAAAAACAAACAAAAAAAAAAAAAGCAAAAGGTTTCATTGAAGAAAGTAAAGTCTGACTGATGTAAGACTGCAGATCTGAAGACTCCCGCTTGGATCTTCCTCAAAATAGAAAATGAGAAGAAACTGCTGTCTAGTGTGCATGTTAACATTTCTTGACTTTCTTCTGTGTGCCTCTAACAATCAAAATCTCTTCCCCAGAGATGCTGATAGCCTTACTGTACACTTGATAAATTAAAAACTCTTTCACATAAAAAAAGATGGGGAAAGTGATGTCATTTTCCTGCTTACTGGAAATTTGACCCTCATTTCTTCTCACCAATAAATTAAATTCTTTTCTCAAGTAATTTTCTCCTTTTCTGAAAGTTATTAAAATATAAATTGATGACCTCTTGGAATTTCCATGGAAATCAGTGTATTGTAAAAATTCTTTTTATTTTTATTTTTATTTTTATTATACTTTAAGTTCTAGGGTACATGTGCATAACGTGCAAGTTTGTTACATATGTATACCTGTGCCATGTTGGTGTGCTGCACCCATCAACTCGTCAGCACCCATCAATTCATCATTTATATCAGGTATAACTCCCCAGTGCAATCCCTCCCTCCTCCCCCCTCCCCATGATAGGCCCCAGTGTGTGATGTTCCCCTTCCCGAGTCCAAGTGAACTCATTGTTCAGTTCCCACCTATGAGTGAGAACATGCGGTGTTTGGTTTTCTCTTCTTGTGATAGTTTGCTAAGAATGATGGTTTCCAGCTGCATCCATGTCCCTACAAAGGACGCAAA
>NW_022302624.1:0-1616 GCF_002776525.5 Piliocolobus tephrosceles | reverse complement strand
CGCAGGGTCAGAACCCCTCCCCTGGAGGCAGCTCTGAGGGGAGCAGTCACATGTGGAGAGTGCAGGGCGCGACCACCCGCCGCGTGCTGAAGAGCGCTCCGGGCCGGGCAGTCTCCCGTGGGAGTGGGGGCGTGGGTGAGTGCGACGGAAATCCCGCCTTCCGGCGCCCGCGCTTGACCCTGGCCTCAGACAGTGAGCTACGAGTAGGAAGACAGGCGGGATTGCCGGAAGCGGGAGAGTCGCAGGAGGGCGAAGCGCTCCTCGTCACCATTGGCTGCGCCCGCGGAGCAGCCTCGTTGCGATTGGCCGTACGCGGGGAGCGCGGTAGTCTCGCATCGGCCCGCCGCTAGGGCAGTTGGAGGCGCCGGGGTGGTGAGCTGAGCCAGCGCTTCCGGGAGGCCGTGTCCGCACGCCGGCGGGGCTACGCCGCCCGGCCCTGCTTGTCAGGTCCTGGCCTGGGGCACCGGGGCGGCCGGCGGCGGAGGCGGTGCGGGCGCGGGGCTGGCGGGCGGCCGAGCCTGGGAGGCAGGCGTGGGCGCGGCGGCCGCACCGGGGCCTGCGCGGATAGCGTGCGGGGCGGTCTCGGGCCTCTCTCCATCTCTTAAGTGGTGGCGGCTGTGGGTCTTTCTGCAGGCGATCCTTTTGAGTCATTTGTTTCACGGACGCGCCGTGCTGTGGGGTAAAGCAGCAGTATGCTGTTTTCATTTGTCCGTGAAAACGGTGGGTTTCCTGTCGTGTGTGTGTACCTTCTGCAGGGCAGAAGTCAGTTGAGGGCAGATGACATTGTGACTTGGCCTCCCGTGACCGTCCATTCTCAAGGTCTGGCCAGCGTGGTGCAGAAACCCGGCACACCCTGCTTACCTTGGAAGGAGGCTTTCCCTTCCCCACCTCCCTTTCCCCTCCATCCCTTCCCTGTTTCCCTCTCTCCCCCTCCCTCCCTCCCGTCCCCCAGCTGTTCTCTCCCCTCTTGCTGTTCTCTCTCGCTCTCTCTTTTTTCTGCATTAAACATTTCGGGAGTGTCTTTGTAAATTATTAACAAGCGTTAGGTCTTAAACTTGTGTGTTTACTTGCAGGCCTGAGAGCTGGGAGGAGGCTGGAGAAAAGATGCCCTCTGAATCTTTGTGTTTGGCTGCCCAGGCTCGCCTTGACTCCAAATGGTTGAACACAGATACACAGGTGGGATTTGACACGTCTTTTTCTTGGCCTGTTTCTGCTTCCATGTTTAAATTTATCGTGTAAGGCTTTTCTATTTTAGGGTATGTAAGGGGAAGTTAGTTGTATCTTGCTATGTTAGAGGAGTAGGTTTATTTCCTATAACTTAAAATGTAGAAGTCTTGACCGGGCGTGGTGGCTCACACCTGTAATCCCAGCACTTTGGGAGGCGAGGCGGGTGGATCACGAGGTGAGGACATCGAGACCATCCTGGCTAACACGGTGAAACCCCGTCTCTACTAAAAATACAAAAAAATTAGCTGGGCGTAGTAGTGGGCACCTGCAGTCCCAGCTACTCCGGAGGCAGAGGCAGGAGAATGGCGTGAACACAGAAGGCGGCGGAGCTTGCAGTGAGCCGAGATCTCACCACTGCACTCCAGCCTGGGCGACAGAGCGAGACTCCG
>NW_022302623.1:0-2289 GCF_002776525.5 Piliocolobus tephrosceles | reverse complement strand
GAAACCCTGTCTCTACTAAAAATAACAAAAAAACTAGCTGGGCATGGTGGTGGGTGCCTGTAGTCCCAGCTACTCGGGAGGCTGAGGCAGGAGAATGGCGTTAACCCAGGAGATGGAGCTTGCAGTGAGCTGAGATTGCACCACTGCACTCCAGACTGGGTGACAGAGCGAGACTCTGTCTCAGAAACAACAACAAAAGAATTTGGGCCGGCTGCAGTGGATCACCGGAGGTCAGGAGTTCAAGACCAGACTGGTCAATATAATGAAACCCCGTCTCTCCTAAAAATACAAAAATTAGCTGGGCGTGGAGGTACATGTCTGTAGTCCCAGCTACTTGGGAGGCTGAGGCAGGACAATCACTTGAACCCAGGACGCGGAGGTTGCAGTGAGCTGAGATTGTGCCACTGCACTCCAGCCTGGGCAACAAGATTCTCCAACTCAAAAAAAAAAAAAACAAAAAAAGGCCAGATTACAGGTGGCTCATACCTGTAATCCCAGCACTTTGGGAGGCTAAGGCGGGTGGATCACCTGAGGTCAGGAGTTCAAGACCAGCCTGGCCAATATGGTGAAACCCAGTCTCTACTAAAAATACAAAAAAATTAGCTGGGCATGGTGGTGCATGCCTGTAATCCCAGCTACTGGGGAGCCTGAGACAGGAGAATTGCTTGAACCCAGGAGGGGTAAGTTGCAGTGAGCTGACATTGTGCCACTGCACTCCAGTCTGGGCAACAGAGACTCCATCTCAAAACAAACAAACAAACAAACAGAATAAGACAGTTCTCTTTTGATGGATGTGCAGCAATCTCCAAGCATTACACTGCCAATGATAAAAGCACGAGGCTGTGTGTGGAGGGAGTTACTGTTTGCATGTGTGGGGGTGAAGGAGATACATACAATAAGATTGTGTCAAAATCTCTGTTACACTGTAACAGTGATTGCCTTTAGGGAGGGGGCCTGCAAATCAGGGGAAACAGCAGGAGAGACTTGTTTTTCACCATATGTCCTTATGCATTGATTGAACTTTTTTTCTGTGCGTGTTTTTTTTCTTTTTCTTCGAGATGGAGTATTGCTCTGTCACCCAGGCTGGAGTGCAGTGATGCATTGTCAGCTCACTGCAACCTCCACCTCCTGGGTTCAAGCCATTCTCCTGCCTCAGCCTCCTGAATAGCTGAGATTACAGGCATGTGCCACCATGTCTGCCTAATTTTCGTATTTTTTTGTAGAGATGGGGTTTCCCTATGTTGCCCAGGCTGGTTAAATGCTACTCTTTTGAGCAGACTTCTTTGTATTACAGTTTGAAGTGGTTATGTTTTAACTCTCAAACCAAGCTGAAAGTTTTAAGTGTGTGAAACTTGTCTGTAAATTTTCTGAAGAAGCAAGCACAATGCCTTTCTGAGGCAGGAGAGGGGCTACAGCTTTCTCAGACCACACCAAGAGTCTCTTGTAGAAAGGTGCTGTGCACATTTCCAAAGAAGGGGCGCTCTGAGAGGACAGCAGAGAATAGTGGATAGATGCTGGTCCCTGGCTCTGACTGACATGTGAAAATCTCAGCCTATCAGCTGGGCCACCAGCTGTTGCCCCTCTCTGTACCTTAGTTTACTTTGCTCATCTGTTAAACAGTGATAAGTGTGCCTGTCCTACCCTGTTGCAAGGATCTGCCAAGAAACGAGCCAAGACCGGGTGCCGTGGCTCACACCTGTAATCTTAGCACTTTGGGAGGCCGAAGCAGGCGGATCACTTGAGGTCAGGAATTCAAGACCAGCCTGGCCAACATGGTAAAACCATGTCTACTAAAAATACAAAAATTAGCTGGGCATGGTGGCCTGCACCTGTAATTTCAGGTACTATGGAGGCTGAGGCAGGAGAATCACTTGAACCTGGGAGGTGGAGGTTGCAGTGAGCCGAGATCTCACCACTGCACTCCAGCCTGGGTGACAGAAAACAAAAAAGACATGAAGCCAAGGTTGTGTCTGTTTACTAAAACAATGCATGTGAAATGTTTAATCCAAGTAGTTACTATTTCTTTTCTTTGGTGGTAGGGGGCTGTTGTTTGTTTTTTGTTGTTGTGTTTTTGTATTTTGTTTGTTTGTTTTGTTTTTCTTTTTTTTTTTTGAGTCGGAGTCTTGCTCTATCGCCCAGGCTGGAGTCCAGTGGTGTGATCTCAGCTCACTGTAAGCTCCGCCTCCTGGGTTCACGCCGTTCTCCTGCCTCAGCCTCCCAAGTAGCTGGGATTACAGGCACACACCACCACGCCTGGCTAATTTTTCTATTTTTTTTTTGTAGAGATGG
>NW_022302622.1:0-4846 GCF_002776525.5 Piliocolobus tephrosceles | reverse complement strand
TCCCAAAGTGCTGGGATTACAGGCTTGAGCCACCGCGCCCGGCCCAACAAAGGCATATTTGAATTAGAAAAAAAAAAATGTGATTTGAGTAAATCTTAAAGAAACAATGTTTTGGCGGGGCGTAGTGGCTCACACCTGTAATCCCAGCACTTTGGGAGGCCGAGGCAGGTGGATCATCTGAGGTCAGGAGTTCGAGACCAGTGTGGCCAACATGGTGAAAGCCTGTCTATACTAAAACACAAAAATTAAGCTGGGCATGGTGGCGGGTACCTGTATTCGCAGCTACTCGGGAGGCTGAGGCAGGAGAATCACTTGAACCCGGGAGGCAGAGGTTGCAGTGAGCCAAGATTTCGTCACTGCACTCTAGCTTGGGTGACAGAGTGAGATTCCGTCTCAAAAAAAAAAAACAAAAAAAAATTTTTAATTTCTTTATTTTTTTGATTATTTTTTTATTTTTATTTTTGAAACAGAGTCTCACTCTATCGCCCAGGCTGGAGTGCAGTGGCGTGATCTCGGCTCACTGCAGCCTCCGCCTCCAGGGTTCAAGTAGTTCTCCTGACTCAGCTTCCTGAGTAGCTGGGATTACAGGTGCATGCCACCATGCCTGGCTAATTTTTTTTTTTTTTTCTTTTTTTTTTTTTTTTTTTTTGTTTTTTGTTTTTTTTGAGACGGAATCTCGCTGTGTCACCCAGGCTGGAGTGCAGTGGCTGGATCTCAGCTCACTGCAAGCTCCACCTCCCGGGTTTACGCCATTCTCCTGCCTCAGCCTCCCGAGTAGCTGGGACTACAGGTGCCTGCCACCTCACCCGGCTAGTTTTTTGTATTTTTTAGTAGAGACGGGGTTTCACTGTGTTAGCCAGGATGGTCTCGATCTCCTGACCTCGTGATCCGCCCATCTCGGCCTCCCAAAGTGCTGGGATTACAGGCTTGAGCCACCGCGCCCGGCCAGCCTGACTAATTTTTGTATTTTTAGTAGAGATGGGGTTTCACCATGTTGGTCAGGCTGGTCTCAAATTCCTGACCTCATTATCTGCGCACTTCGGCCTCCTAAAGTGCTGGGATTACAGGCGCGCACCACCATGCCCGGCTACCAATGGTTATGATTCTAGTACTCAGTGCTGTTTGACTGTTTCTGGGATGGAGACAGGGAGATAGCCTTTGTGGGTCCCCTTCTGCCATATAAAGGGCATACAAAACTCCATTTCAAGGGTCTCTCAGGAGCAGCATTGGTGTGCAAGAAAGGGGAGCTTCTGAAGTACCCATTTCATGCCTAGAACTCAGCAAAGAATTCACTCTCAATAGTTGAATGTCCAAATGTAAGGACCCCTGAGCATCCCCCCAGTCCTCGTTCCACAATAGGAGGCTAAGAGAGACCCCACCAGCAGCACCCAGGCCCCCCTTGAAGCGAGCAGTCCTTCCCCCATTGGCAGACACAATCCCCTAGGAACCATCCTTTGCAGGGGTACACTATGGGCAAAGCCACACTAGTGGGGGTACGGGAATATACAAAATGAGTATTTACAGCCAGAGATATAAACAAGGCTCAAGGAGCTATCAGGTTGGAACCAGATAGCTGAGCAATCTCTTTTACCTGAGCACATATACAATGGTATGTATATGTATCATCCAGAAGATGATACCATTGCAGTCTGTTTAGGGAGTGGCAGGAATAGAAATGAATCATCATGAAGATCAAGTAACTCGGAGATGACCTCTGCCATGTTAAGGGAGCCAAAGATATTTAGCCCACTGCTATACTTGGACTTTTTTTTAATTTTATTTTATTTTTGAGACAGAGTTTCGCTCTTGTCGCCCAGGCTGGAGTGCAATGGCGTGATCTCCGCTCACTGCAACCTCCACTTCCCAAGTTCAAGCAATTCTCCTGCCTCAGCCTCCCGAATAGCTGGGAATACAGGTGCCCGCCACCACACCCAGCTAAATTTTTTTGTATTTTTTAGTAGAGACGGAGTTTCGCCATGTTGGCCAGGCTGGTCTCGAACTCCTGACCTCAGGTGATCTACCCACCTCGGCCTCCCAGAGTGCTCGAATTACAGGCATGAGCCACTGCACCCGGTCTTTTATTTTTATTTTATTTTATTATTATTAGTTTTTGAGACAGGGTCTCACTTTGTCACCCAAGTTGGAGTGCAGTGGCATGATAGTGGCTTAGTGCAGCCATGACCTGCTGGGCTCAAGCAATCCTCCGACCTCAGCCTCCTGAGTAGCTGGGACCACAAGAACATGCCACCACGCCTGGTTAATGTTTCATTTTTTGTAGAGACGGGGTTTCGCCATGTTGCCCAGGCTGGTCTCGAACTCCTGAGCTCAAGTAATCCTCCTGCCTCAGCCTCCCAAAGTGCTGAGATTACAAGTGTGAGCCACTAAACCAGGCCTAGTTGGGTTTTAAAAGGAGGAGTTAAAAACCTAAAGTGAAAATTAGCTAGGCATGGTGCCTGTACCTGTAATCCTAGCTGTTTGGGACACTGAGGCAGGAGAATCCCTTGAGCCCAAGAGGTTGAGGCTGCAGTGAGCCGTGATCGCGCCACTGCACTCCAGCCTGGGCAACAGAGTAAGACCCTGTCTCAAAAACAAACGACAACAACCACAACAACAAAACCTAAAGTGGAAGGGGATTTGGTTTCTAAAAGACACAGGCTGGTAAAGAAATGAGGCTTATTCTGAGAAGAAAGGTCAGAGTCTTTGGATTTCTTCCTCCCTCCCACCACATTCCAGGAGAGAGTTTTCAGTTCATTGGCAGGTATATTTCACAACACCCTTGGGGGCAGGAAAAAAAACAGCCATTTATTTTTGGAGTTGGGGACAGAATAATTCTGGAATGGCTTTATTCACATAATCAGGGTTAGACTTGCCTGATTCATGTAGACCAAAGTGTAGTAACGCAAAAGACTTCATTCGTCCCATGGGAAAATCGCTGCACATTCCAGGGCATTCTGTGGGAAGAGTAGAAATTCCAGGGCGTTCTGTGGGAAGAGCAGAAAGCTCCAGACCCATACAGGGTAAAGCTCTTCTGAGCCTGGCGACAGTGAAACTGTGGGCAGAGCACAGTCTGGAGTCACGGGCTTCACAGAGCGGGGATCTGGGGAGGAGTCCTATGCATGGCTCAGAAGGTCCTGGGTGGGTTTGTCGTCCAGGATTAAGATGGAAAAAGGGTCCCAGCTGCATAAACAGTCAGGAAAAGATTGGGAGCAGTACAGATTGACTGGAAAATATGTAAGAAAACTCTTTTTTTTTTTTTTTTTGAAACCTCCCAAGTTCAAAGCGATCCTAAGGCCTCAGCTTCCTAAGTAGGTGGGACTACAGGCACACACCACCCCGCTAATTTTTTTTTTTTGTAGAGATGGGGTTTTGCCATGTTGGCCAATCTGGCCTCAAACTCCTAAGCTCAAGCAATTCACCCACTTTGGCCTTCCAAAGTGCTAGGATACAGGCATGAGCCACTGCACCCGGCCAATCTTTTTTTAAAACAGTAAATCTGAGCCTGGCACGGTGGCTCATGCCTATAATTCCAGCACTTGAGCCTGGGCAACACAGTGAGACCCCCATCTCTATTAATTTTTAAAATAATGTATAAAAAGAAATAAAATTTAAAAAGAATAGTATGGTCAGATGTGGTGGTTCATGCCTGTAATCCCAGCATTTTAGGAGACCAAGGCAGTTTGATCAATTGAGGCCAGGAGTACCAGACCAGCCTGGCCAATATGGTGAAACCCTATCTCTATTAAAGATACAAAAAAAAAAAAAAATTAGCCAGGTACGGTGGTGCACACCTGTTGTCCCAGCTACTTGGGAGGCTGACCCAGAAGAAGAGCTTGAACCCGGGAAGTGGAGGTTGCAGTGAACCGAGATCATGCCACTGCACTCCAGCCTGGGTGACAGAGTGAGATTCCGTCTCAAAAAAAAAACAAAAAAAAGTCCCTTTAAATAAACAAATAAAAAGATAAAAAAGAATAGTAAATCTGCTGGGCATGGTGGCTCATGACTGTAATCCCAGCTATTCAAGAGGCTGAGGCAGAAGGATCACTTGAGGCCAGGAGTTCAAGACTAGCCTGGGTAACATAGGGAGACCTCATCTCATCTCTAAAACAAAAGAAAAATAGTAAATCTGAAAATGCCAGATACTGGTAAGCATATGCGGAAATGAGTACTTTTTTTTTTTTTTTTGAAGACAAGGTCTTACTCAGTTGCCCAGACTGGAGTGCAGTGGCACAATCTGGGCTCACTGCACCCTTAACAAACCTGGGTTCAGACAGTCTTCCCACCTCAGCCTCCAAAGTAGCTGGGACGACAGGCACTCACCACCACATCTGAGTAATTTTCGTATTTTTTGTAGAGATGGGGTTTCGCCATATTGCCCAGGCTGGTCTCAAACTCCTGAGCCAAAGTGATCTGCCCACTTCGGCCTCCCAAAGTGCTGGGATTACAGGCTTGAGCCAATGTGCTTAGCCTGAAATGACACTGTTGTTGGTAGGTACTTTGGGAGCACATAGCAATACCTGGTAATGCTGGAGGTGTGTGCATGTGCTCTTCAAAGTTTGCTTACCTAGACTTTTGGAACAAGAAAACAAGTACAGGCCGGGCGCGGTGGCTCAAGCCTGTAATCCCAGCACTTTGGGAGGCCGAAACGGGTGGATCACGAGGTCAGGAGATCGAGACCATCCTGGCTAACACGGCGAAACCCCGTCTCTACTAAAAAATACAAAAATCTAGCCGGGCAAGGTGGCGGGCGCCTGTAGTCCCAGCTACTCCGGAGGAGGCTGAGGCAGGAGAATGGTGTAAATCCGGGAGGCGGAGCTTGCAGTGAGCTGAGATCCAGCCACTGCACTCC
>NW_022302620.1:0-1743 GCF_002776525.5 Piliocolobus tephrosceles | reverse complement strand
AAGCCTGTAATCCTAGCACTTTGGGAGGCCGAGACGGGTGGATCACGTCTAGGTGAGGAGATTGAGACCATCCTGGCTAATACCGTGAAACCCCGTCTCTACTAAAAATACAAAAAACTAGCCGGGCAAGGTGGCGGCGCCTGTGGTCCCAGCTACTCGGGAGGCTGAGGCAGGAGAATGGCGGGAACCCGGGAGGCGGAGCTTGCAGTGAGCTGAGATCCGGCCACTGCACTCCAGCCTGGGCGACAGAGCAAGACCCCGTCTCAAAAAAAAAAAAAAAAAAAAAAAAAAAAAAGAGAACTGTCAGATATCTGAAAAATTCTATTACCAAATAAATCAATCAAAACTTTCACAGGACTAAGGTTTCACTGGCATTCTCACCCCTTCCCACTGCTCCAACCAAGCTTTCTTGGCAGTGTATGCTGTTGCCTTTGACAATCAAAATACTAAGGGAAAAACAAGAGACAGAAAAAAAAATACTACATTTCATTCTTTCTTAGAACTGAAAAAAAAACACATCAGACTGATAAAATCACATTTTTCAATATGATAATATCCAGTTTGGTGGGAACACAATTTGGAATACCACATCAGAGGATAATTTGGCAATATTTATCAAACTTTAAATGTACACACCTTCTGCCTTGGCAAACTCATTGCAATACATTTACTCATTTGAATATATTCCCCCAAATACATCAAATTATAAGTTCAGGGCTGGGCATGGTGGCTCACGCCTGTATAATCCCAGCACTTTGGGAGACTGAGGTGGGCAGATCACTTGAAGTCAGGAGTTCAAGACCAGCCTGGCCAACATGGTGAAACCCCATCTCTACTAAAAATACAAAAATTAGCCGGGTGTGGTGGTGCATGTCTGTAATCCCAGCTACTCAGGAAGCTGAGTTAGGAGAACTGGTTGAACCTGGGAGGCAGAGATTGCAGTGAGCCGACATTGCACCACTGCACTCCAGCCTGGGCGACAGAGCAAGACTCCATCTCAAAAAAATATATATTATAAGTTCAGGGCTGGGCACAGTGACTCATGCCTATAATCCCCGCACTTTGGGAGGCTGAGGTGAGCAGATTATTTGAGCTCAGGAGTTTAAGACCAGCCCAGGCAACATGGCAAAATTCTGTCTCTACAAAAAATTTAAAAGATTTGCCAGGTTTGGTGGCACACGCCTGTGGTCCCAGCTACACGAAGGCTGAAGGAGGAGAATAGCTTGGGCCTGGGAGGTCAAGGTTGCAGTGAGTTGTGATGGCATCTCTGCACTCCTGCCTGGGAGACAGAGCAAGATCCTGTCTCAAATAAAATAAGTTCGGAAATGTCTGTTACACCACGATTTTGTACTAGCGCAAAAGTAGAAATAATGTGAATGTCCATCAACAGGGGACAAGTTAAATCAATGACTTTACAATCACACAATGGAATATTATGCAACCATGTAGAATTGCCTGTGTTCATGTGAAAAAGTCACCAAGATATATTAAAAAAAAGCAAGATGCAGCCGGGCGCGGTGGCTCAAGCCTGTAATCCTAGCACTTTGGGAGGCCGAGACGGGCGGATCACGAGGTCAGGAGATCGAGACCATCCTGGCTAACACGGTGAAACCCCGTCTCTACTAAAAATACAAAAAACTAGCCGGGCGAAGTGGCGGGCGCCTGTAGTCCCAGCTACTCGGGAAGCTGAGGCAGTAGAATGGCGTAAACCCGGGAGGCGGAGCTTGCAGTGAGCTGAGATCC
>NW_022302619.1:0-6809 GCF_002776525.5 Piliocolobus tephrosceles | reverse complement strand
TTTGTATTTTTTAGTAGAGACGGGGTTTCACCGTGTTAGCCAGGATGCTTCTGTGTTTAAAGGGATACAGCGGGTCTGATCAAACCTGCATTCTCGAAAGAGGACTTTGGGTTCTCTTTCAGAAATCAAAATGTCATCCAAAACCCCTTTGATCTGGGGAAGAGCTGTATCATTGAAAGGGTACTTGAAGGGTTCTTGAACTCAACGGGCCTCACGTCCACAGGCCACATCTGTGACATAACCTCGACGTTCAGTAAAAATCCAGTACGATTTACAAGTATATGCATCTAGGAGGCTGGTTCATTGACAAGGCACGAGCGTCTCCATCTCTAGGGTACCCACGAATCAAAAATACGGGATACAGAGCTGGATCGCGTGCCTTGAATGAGATAAAAATAACATTCATTGCATGATAAAAGCAAATCCTACAGATTTTGCAAAAGTGGGGGCTCCAGTCAGCAGAAGCAACCGATTCAGAAAAATAAGGCGAACCTCAGCTTTGAGCCTCTCCTCTGACCTGGCTGTCTAGAGGCATTTTTTTATCCAGTTTGCTGAAAATTCAATGGGTGTGCCTTCATGAGGAAATTCGCTGGGCAATATGGCTCCGTGTCCCCATGAACTTTTTTATTGGTTTGTATGTGTTTTTTTTTTTTTTTTTGAGACAGAGTCTCGCTCTGTCACCCAGGCTGGAGTGCAGTGGTGCAACCTCCGCCTCCCAGGTTCAAGCGATTCTCCTGCCTCAGCCTCCTGAGTACCTGGGATGACAGGTGCACACCACCACGCCTGGCTAATGTTCGTCCTTTTAGTAGAGACGGGGTTTCACCATGTTGGCCAGGCTGGTCTCGAACTCCTGACCTCAGGTGATACACCCACCTCGGCCTCCCAAAGTGCTGGGATGACGGGTGTGAGCCACCGTGCCTGGCCCTTGTTAACTTCTCCAGAGTTTCCTTCTATATACAACCTGTATGTCTAGTAGTGTATCATTTGTCTGTTACCGGTTCTTCCAATGAGAAGACGCCATAATGCTAGTTTCTTTTTTTTTTTTGAGACAGAGTCTTGCTCTGTCACCCAGGCTGGAGTGCAGTGGCACCATCTCGGCTCACTGCAACCTCCACCTCCCAGATTCAAGCGATTCTCCCGCCTCAGCTTCCTGAGTAGCTGGGATGACAGGTGCACACCACCATGCCTGGCTAATTTTTGTCCTTTTAGTAGAGACAGGGTTTCACCGTGTTAGCTAGGATGGTCTCGATCTCCTGACCTTGTGATCCGCCCGCCTCGGCCTCCCAAAGTGCTGGGATGACAGGCGTGAGCCACCGCACCCGGCCATAATGTTATTTTCTAACCAGTACTGGCCACTGGTCAGGTGCAGTGGTTCACTCCTGTAATCCCAACACTTTGGGAGAGGGAGGCAGCTGAATTGTTTGAGCCCAGGAGATGGAGACCACCCTGAACAACGGAGCGAAACCTCATCTCTATAAATAAAATAAAGTAAAGTAAAATAAAATAAAAACACAGAGCTGGATGAGGTGGCTCACGCTTATAAATTTCACCAAATTTGGGAGGCTGAGACGGGTGGATCACTTGAGGTCAGGAGTTTGAGACCAGCCCGGCCAACATGGTGAAACCCCGTCTCTACTAAAAACACTAAAACTAGCCAGGCATGGTGGCAGGTGCCTGTAATCCCAGCTACTCGGGAGGCTGAGGCAGGAGAATCGCTTGAACTGGGAGGCGGAGCTTGCAGTGAGCTGAGATCCGGCCACTGCACTCCAGCCCGGGTGACAGAGTGAGACTCTGTCTCAAAAAGAAAACACAAAAGATTAGCCCAGGGTGGTGGTGCATGCCTGTAGTCCCAGCTACATGGGAGGCTAAGGTGGGAGGAGCACCTGAGCCCAGGGAGGTCAAGGCTGCAGCGAGTTGTCTGAGCACCACTGCACTCCAGCCTGAGTGACAGAGTGAGACTCTATCTCAAAACACAAAAGAACTGGCCGGTGTTTCCAGATAGACAGACTTCTGCAAGGAGGCCAAGGAGGGCAGATCACGAAGTCAAGAGATCAAAAGCAGCCTGGCCAACACAGTGAAACCCCGTCTCTACTAAAAATATAAAAAACTAGCCGAGCGAGGTGGGAGGCGCCTGTAGTCCCAGTTACTCGGGAGGCTGAGGCAGGAGAATGGCGTGAACCCGGGAGGCGGAGGTTGCAGTGAGCTGAGATCCGGCCAGTGCACTCCAGGCTGGATGACGCAACGAGACTCTGTCTCAAAAAAAAAAAAAAAAACAAAACAAAAAAAAAGGATCATTCAGCCCAGGGAAAGTGTCAACATACTCTTTGCCCTGTTCCTATTATAAGTCACATCGCATCCCCCCAAAAGGATTTGTAGAAGTCCTGACCCACCCCCCTGCCCCACAGCTACCTCAGAATGTAACTTTCTCTGGAAATACGGTGTCTCCAGCTGTCACGACTTATGATGAGGCTACAATGGACTGGGATGGGCTCTGATCTAATGACTGGTGCCTTTGTAGAAATTTTTTTTAAAAATGTTGATACATAGCGGCACAGACCCATAGAAAGACCACGTGGAGACGGAGGCAGAGACTGGAGCGATGCGGCCACAAGCCCAGGGACGCCTGGAGCCCCCAGGAGCTGGGAGAGGCGGGAAGGATCCTCCCCTGGAGCCTCTAGAAGGAACCAAACACAACTGCAATGGTTTAGATAGTGAGCTCCAAATATGTCCATGTCCTAAGCCCCAGAACCTGGGAATGGGACCTCATTTGGAAAAAGGATCTTTGCAGATGGATTAACGATCTGGAGATGAGATCATGCTGGAGTAGGATGTGCCTTCAACACAATGACAGGTGTCCTTGTTGGAGACAGAAGAGGAGACACAGACACAGAGGAGGAGGCCACGTGGAGACGGAGGCGGAGACTGGAGTGATGCGGCCACAAGCCCAGGGATGCCTGGAGCCCCCAGGAGCTGGGAGAGGCAGGAAGGATCCTCCCGTAGAGCCTCTGGAGGGAACTGGATACACCTGCAGTGAATTAAACTATAGCCCCAGAAAGATCTGCCCACATCCTAATGCCCAGACCTGCAATAAGGCCTTATTCAGCAATAGGGTCTTTGCAGATGCGATTAAGTGAAGGAGTTGTGAGATGAGATGATGCCGGATGACGGGGGGTCTTAAATGCAATGGCACGTGTCCTTCTGAGAGGCAGAAGAGGAGATACAGACACAGAAGAACAGGCCACGTGGAGACGGAGTCAGAGACTGCAGTGATGCGGCCAAAAGCCCAGGGACACCCGGAGCCCCCAGGAGCTGGGAGAGGCAGGACGGATCCTCCCCTTGGTTCCAGAAGGAACCAAGCCTGCCAACACCTTGATCTCAGGCTTCAGGTCTTCAGAGCTAGGGGAAGGTTAAATTATCCTGTTTTGAGACACACAGTTACGGCATATGGCAGTTTGTGTTGGTAACTGCCAGGAATGAATACAGGACCTGAACAGACTCCACGGGTGAGATGAGGGCTCTGAGTGAAGTCTAGGTGGCTCAGCCTGTGAATTCGCAGCGTGGTGAGAATAAGAAACAGAAAACGTCACCATAAATAGGGCGCGGTGCCTCACGCCTGTCATCCCAGGACTTTGGGAGACCAAGGCAGGTGGATCACCTGAGGTCACGAGTTCGAGACCAGCCTGGCCAACACGTTGAAACCCCGTCTGTACTAAAAATACAGAAATTAGCCAATCGTGGTAGCTCATGCCTGTAATTGCAACACTTTGGGAGGCCGAGGCAGGTGGATCACGAGGTCAGGAGTTCGAGACCAGCCCGGTCAACACGTTGAAACCCCGTCTCTACTAAAATGTGACTTAAATTTCTCCTGTGGGTTCCTGGTCGCTATACCCGTCCCCGCAGGCACCCCTCCTCACAGAGACGCCACGGAAGCCACAGAACTGTCTAAGGAAGGGAGGCTGCTACCTACAGCTATGACTGTTTTCATCAGCCAAGAATGTAAAGTGGAAAGAGATTTGGGGAGTCTCTTGTGAAAGTCGGATCTGAAATTGCAGCGGAAGACGCATCGGTCAGGGTCCCAGTCCTTTAAAATCCGGGGTATAAATTTGCTTTGCTTGGAGACTTGCTGGTTCTAACCCAACACGTTGCAGACAAGCAGAAGAAGAAGAGACGAGCCTGGGGTTTCGGTGAGGAGGAAAAGATTCGTCATTGGCAAAGAGGCTTTAAAGATCGTTCCTGATTGTAAGGAGCGTGTCAGAGGTGTGTGAGTTCTAACCAGCTTATTAAATTTTTTACAACCCAGTCAGCGGCACAAAAATTAGAGAATAACATGAGGCTATATTGGATTCGTCTCTTGCATTTACACACTTTTTTTTTTTTTTTTTTTTTTTTTTTTTTGGGACGGGGTTTGGCTCTGTCGCCCAGGCTGGAGTGCAGTGGCCGGATCTCAGCTCACTGCAACCTCCACCTCCCGGGTTCAAGAGATTCTCCTGCCTCAACCTCCTGAGTAGCTGGGACTACAGGCACCTGCCACTGCGCCCGGCTAATTTTTGTATTTTTAATAGAGATGGGATTTCACCATGTTGGCCAGGCTGGTCTCGAACTCCTGACCTCAAGTGATCCACCCGCCTCAGCCTCCCAAAGTGCCGGGATGACGGGTGCGACCCCTGTGCCCAGCCTGAATTTACGCACATTTATTTATTTTTGCATACACTCCTCAGTCGACGTATTTCTCTTTGCTGTTTCATCGTACGCATAAACCCAGCTTTATTTCATTTTCCAAGCATGCTACATACCATTTTTCTTCCCTCCAATTATGGAGATTGTCCCATTAAATGGCAGCTGACTCCTGCTTTCCCCAGGTGACTGTTGGGCTCACCAGAGCTCGCACCAGGTCTGAGTTTGCTGACAGACGCGTTCCCACGTCTCGCAGTCAGTGAGTAAATGAACGGATGTGTCACCATGACGGACGGGCAGGCTTTTGAAAGGCGGGCACACAACTGTCTTCGGCCGTATCATTTGTCTGAAACCCTCCAAGGCGTTCTGTGGGGAAGGAGTCATGAAGGACTTGGGGTGAAACAATAGAAATAGTATGATCCTGGGGCCGGGCGCGGTGGCTTACAGCTGTCATCCCAGCACTTTGGGAGGCCGAGGCGGGTGGATCACCTGAGGTCAGGAGTTCGAGACCAGCCTGGCCAACATGGTGAAACCCCGTGTCTAATAAAAATATAAAAATTAGCCAGCTGCGATGGCAGGTGCCTGTCATCCCGGCTACTCGGGAGGCCGAAGCAGGTGGATTAGGAGTTTGAGACCAGCCTGACCCACTTGCAAAAACTCCGTCTCTACTGAAAAATGCAAAATTTCAGGCATGGTGGTGGGTGCCTCTCATCCCAGGTACTCGGGAGGCTGAGGCAGGAGAATCGCTTGAACCCGGGAGGCAGAGGTCGCAGTCAGCTGTGATCGTGCCACTGCACTCCAGCCTGGGTGACAGATCGAGACTCCGTCTCAAAAAAAAAAAAAAAAAAAAAAAAGAGAGAGAGAGAATTTTGACAAAGAGACAGAAGTCTGGCCATATTAGGATTTTACTGTCCATTCCCCCAGGACTTAGTCCCACACACTGTGACTGCCAACCTCTTACCATACCCAGACTGTCAATATCAACCTCTCCCGTTTGAAAAAAAAAAAAAAAAAACAAGCATTGAAACGTCCTGACAAGGTGGTTCGTGCCTGCATTCCCTGCACTTTGGGAGGCCGAGGCGGGTGGATCACTTGAGGCCGGGAGTTCGAGACCAGCCTGGCCACCACGGTGAAACCCCGTCTCTACTAAAAATACAAAAACTGGCCGGGCGAGGTGGCAGGTGCCTGTCATCCCAGCTACTCGGGAGGCTGAGGCAGGAGAATCGCTTGAACCCGGGAGGCGGAGGTTGCAGTGAGCCGAGATCTCACCACTGCACTCCAGCCTGGGTGACAGAGCGAGACTCTGTCTCAAAAAAAAAAGAAAAGAAAAGAAAAAGAAAGAAAAGAAGCAGCATGGAAACTCTCTGCGATTAAGGGACCAATTTTATCTTCCTCTACCGCCTTGATTCTTGTTTAAATTTTGTCTTTTGCTTCCAGGCTGAGATCATGCCTGGCTTCAGCCTAAAGCAAATTTTAACAGCTGAGTTATAAACCCCTAAAAATAGCCTTCCGTAGTCAAACTGCTGACACATTGGATCTAGTCGGGAAGGAAGGTGGCAGAGTTCTAATTAAAAGGACACGCAGTGCTTTGTCTTCGACTAACCTAAATACCGATCAGGTTAACTTACAGTTTCCCTGCATTAGAGAGGCTTCCAGGACATAGAAAACTTATTTTTCTCTCCAAAATAATAATAATAATAATAATAATAATAATAATAATAAATTACTCAATTCGGATGATAGATGAAGAAAAGTGAACTTGTGGAAGGCCTTAGAAATAACACGAACAGGCTGGGCACAGTGACTCACGCCTGTCATCCCAGCACTTTCGGAGGCAGAGGCAGGTGGATCGTTTGAGGTCAGGAGTTCGAGACCAGCCTGGTCAACATGGTAAAACCTTGTCTCTCTCTATTAAAAATACAAAAATTATCCAGGCGAGGTGGCGGGTGCCTGTGATCCCAGCTACTCAGGACGCTGAGGCAGGAGAATCGCTTGAACTCGGGAGGCAGAGGTTGCAGTGAGCCGAGATCGTGCCACTGCACTCCAGACTGGGTGACAGAGCAAGACTCCAAGAAAGAAGAAAGAAGGAAAGAAAGAAGGAAGGAAGGAAGGAAGGAAGGAAGGAAGGAAGGAAG